>NC_092231.1:4635696-4780696 GCF_036320965.1 Panulirus ornatus
TCTCTCTCTCTCCTCCAGTGGTCTGTCGCCTAACACACACACTGTTCTACAAGTTTGGCACATGCGCAGTGTCTTCCAAGGTTGTTGATGTGTTTTGGATAATAAGCTGGCCACAGTACGATCGCCGTGGGATGAGAATATGTATCTAGCTAGACTCTGTCACTTACATGTACGTATATATATATATATATATACATGTATGTATGCCGCCATGGGATGAAAATATGTATCTAGATTCTGTCACTTACATGTACGTATATATATATATACATGTATGTATGCCGCCATGGGATGAAAATATGTATCTAGATTCTGTCACTTACATGTACGTATATGTATACATGTATGTATGCCACATGTCTAATAGTAGACCCTTTTTTCTCTTCCCAGGTAAATCAGGATCAGAATGTTAAGTTTGTCTTCTTATTTGGCCCAGGAGAGAGGAAAAGACAGTGAGTACATGCATATGAAATAGTTCCATAGTATACATATTTGCCTACACATTATTAATATTATTATTATTATTATTATTATTATTATTATTATTATTGTTATCATTATTATTATTGTTATTATTATTATTATTATTATTATTATTATTATTATTGTTATTATTATTATTATTATTATTGTTATTATTATTATTATTATTATTATTAGCCGTTTCCTGCTTTTGCGGGGTAGCGCCAGGAACACACAAAGAAAGGGCCTCATTCGCTCACATCCACTCTTTAGAACATGATGTTTATTATTTCCCTCATATGTTAAGTGATTCCCAAACACCCACACTATAATTTTTTTTTAATCTTGCTGTAGTTGTTATCTCTGAAGGCTTCAAATCCCTCGAACGTGTATCTGACATTTGAATTTGAAATCTTCATTTGTTTAGATACAGAAAGACTACATATTTCGTCCATAACATGGCTTAGGGAGGTAGGTAAGGACCGTGGATACAGTCCCTCGTTACAGGAGGGGCCCTGGCGTGGCTAGGGGGCCTAGGAAAGGCTACAGTTGGGTACAGGAACGAGTATTTTGTCATAAGGGGGACACATACCACAAAAGTACAGAGGTTCAGGGTACAGAATACAGTGTCGTGCTGATGGTTTACACATGAACATCCTCATGATCTGGTAAGTTCAGGGGCGTCTCACGTGCTTCAAGGTGCGTTGTGTCGGGTGCACACGCACTCTACGGGTGCGGCCCGTCGTGGTCTGTGCTCTGGCATAGCTCCTCCAGCCTCACGCACCCTCACAACTATTTGTTTGTTTTTGTGTTCTTTCGAGATGAATTTCAGTCATATGAGATGGCTCAGGTGTCTCGGTAGTGCCCCAAGGCCGAGGTGAGGATGGAGAGACGACGAGTCCCCTCCCTCATCCGTGAGTTCGACCGAGCCCTCTTATACATACGTCACGATCTCGCTGTACCATCACCAGACCATGTTGGGCCTGGGTTACAAGTCTGCGTGGACCACTCATGCCTCGGTACTTTTCCTCACAAGAGGTTTTAAGACACTGAGGAGCGCCTGGCGGAGGTGTGAAGAAGCCACGGTGAAGGTGGGGTGGGTGGGAGGCATGAACACCCAGGGGGCGCCTGGGTCTAAAGCGACCGACGAAGGTTTGTCAAATATATCTTAGTTACTCTTCAAGTCTTTGGTTATAGGGTGTTTGGAAGTCTCATCAAATGAACTGTGGCTGATTGTGGTGTATTATCATCATCATACCCAGTGTCAGATGTTGACACACACACACACACACACACACACACACACACACACACACACACGTAGATACGGATGAGTGTGAATTCTGAATTATCTGAGCCATACTGGAGACGGGTGCCACTGAGGATGTAGAGGTCCTCATCAACACGAGAGATGAAGATCTCTCACGGGGATGAGAAGCCTCATCATGGGGGGACCTGAAGTTGTTACCTCTCCTGCAAGACACAGTCTCCCACCACTGGGCTTCCTCAAGCAAGTTGTTTTCACCACCACGTCCTGAGTGACGTGTTGAATACTCCATCTTGCACGTCCTGAGTGACGTGTTGAATACTCCATCTTGCACGTCCTGAGTGACGTGTTGAATACTCCATCTTGCACGTCCTGAGTGACGTGTGAATACTCCATCTTGCACGTCCTGAGTGATGTGTTGAATACTCCATCTTGCACGTCCTGAGTGACGTGTGAATACTCCATCTTGCACGTCCTGAGTGACGTGTTGAACACTCCATCTTGCACGTCCTGAGTGACGTGTGAATACTCCATCTTGCACGTCCTGAGTGACGTGTGAACACTCCATCTTGCACGTCCTGAGTGACGTGTGAACACTCCATCTTGCACGTCCTGAGTGACGTGTGAACACTCCATCTTGCACGTCCTGAGTGACGTGTGAACACTCCATCTTGTATCTTGTTTTTCATATTCAACATCTGGCCACCATGATGAGGACCCCTGTCCTTAATTGGAGCTTCAGCTGCAGAAGAAGTAGTCTTCCTCCCTTATCACCAGGGATATATATATATATATATATATATATATATATATATATATATATATATACAATACTTGATCGCCGTTTCCCGCGTCAGCATCAAGGATTTTCTTTTATGTGCCTCATAACATTGTTCGTCTCCCGATGATTACATCTGTTCTCCGATTGGAAAAGTTGATGAGTTGCTTATCAAGTTGACGCAAAGAAAAAGTAGGTAACTAAATGAGGGGATAAACTCTGTGATTACCTACGTGCTCTGTACGGGAATGGAGGGTCGTGTGCACTCATGGGGCCTCCACCTCTTGAACAGTCTCTACTATCATACAACCATTTAAACTTTGGTGTGCGACCACCCTTTACATATTCATTTCTCAGTGTATTTCGTTCATCTTGGTGAATACCTGGTGAAGTCTTCGGGGGTCATCACCCCCACAGCCCGGGTTGCGCCCCAGGCTGCTGGATTGGGTCGTTGGTCGACCAAGCTGTTGGAGGCCGCAGTCCCCAGGCCCACATGGCCCAACGCTATGAAAGTACATCTTTACACCTTTTTAAAGCAAGTTTCTTGCTTGATATCCATGTTGTGGCCTCTGATGTCTCTTATCCTTTCATCCCTCGAAGAACTGCTCACTCTGGATATCAGCAACTTGGTCTAAAAACCCGAGGGTTGTGATCAACTCGCCCCTTCCCCTTTCGCTTTTCCTTGTCAGACAGTCTATGGCCTCTAACCTCTCTTTACAACTTGGCTAACCTATTCCTGGCACCATCCTCTTCAAGTGCGGTAATCAAACTGAAATGAGCATAGTCTGGGTTTGGCTTAATATAGAACGCGAACAGTATGCAGAATATTTCCTCGTCCATATACTCGAATGCGATTCTGGTGCCTGCCAACACACTGTCTGGCTCCCTCACAGCTCTCGTAAGATAAGGGGGTCTGGCAACAGATTAGGCACAATGTCGACTCTCAAGTCTCCCCTCCACAGATAGATTCCTGCCGTGTATTTCCCGCTGGATGATACTGTAGTCTGAATCTTCTTTCAGTGTCTCTCCTCCTCAATTTTTGTGCGTTTCTCCTCGGTGTGACATCATCACCAGCGCGTCAGAAGCCACTCCGGAATTCGTCTACGTTCCCCTCGTAGCTTGATGCAGTCTTAGTCTCACTCTCTACTTCTTCCCACACGACCTTGGAACCATCCACAAACACATCCGGGTATAAGTCCGGTCATTCTGGCACGTTGTTTGCAGACAGGCGATCAAGAAGAACAATGGTCCTAGGACCGAGCGCTGCGGTACGCCACTGGTGGACACCCCCCATCCCTTAATATGAAAAAAAAAAGGCACCTCTGACGTTTGTCATTTGTGTCCCTTCCATTATGATGATTTTATGTGTGTGTGTGTGTGTGTGTGTGTGTGGCTTGCCAAAATACATTAGACGCTGCACCACACAGGAGGCTGGTAAAAGAAGCATGATTTATTAGTAGGAATTTGGGGAAGGCGCCTTTCCGTAGATGTAAAATCATCCACACACACACACACACACACACACACACACACACACACACACACACACACACACACACACACAATCCACCCAGATTTTTCTTTCGTCAGAAATGGAGTTCATTCCCTTCCTTGAATCCATGTTGTCTCTCGCATGGAAGGAGTCTTTCCTTGGAAAGCAGTCCAGTCGCTGTATTGATCATCTTTTCTGGTCATTATCTTCGGTGTTTCGCAAACCAGACTTGTCAGCGAGACCGTTCTGTAGTCCAGTAGAACTTCCCTGTCTCCTTACTTAAAGATGGATTCAACTTCCATTCCCATGGGCACTTTATCATCCTCCAGCGTCCTCGTGAACATCATTATAAATGTAGTCTGTTAAGTGTGTGTATGTGTGTAAACTTTGGCATCAGAACCATGAGTGTTATGTGGGTCAAGGCCCCGTTCAGCAGTGTGTTAATGTCTCGTCAAGAAATGTCGGTACTTTCCCAGAACCCGCCCTCCGTGCCGTCATGGTGATACGTTGAGGGAGGGATGTGGTCTGGATGTAGAGGGAGGGATGTGGTCTGGATGTAGAGGGAGGGATGTGGTCTGTATGTAGAGGAAGGGATGTAGTCTAGGTGTTGAGGGAGGCATGTGGTCTGAATGTAGAGGGAGGGATGTGGTCTGGATGTAGAGGGAGGGATGTGGTCTGGATGTAGAGGGAGGGATGTGGTCTGTATGTAGAGGAAGGGATGTAGTCTAGGTGTTGAGGGAGGCATGTGGTCTGAATGTAGAGGGAGGGATGTGGTCTGGATGTAGAGGGAGGGATGTGGTCTGGATGTAGAGGGAGGGATGTGGTCTGGATGTAGAGGGAGGGATGTGGTCTGTATGTAGAGGAAGGGATGTAGTCTAGGTGTTGAGGGAGGCATGTGGTCTGAATGTAGAGGGAGGGATGTGGTCTGGATGTAGAGGGAGGGATGTGGTCTGTATGTAGAGGAAGGGATGTAGTCTAGGTGTTGAGGGAGGCATGTGGTCTGAATGTAGAGGGAGGGATGTGGTCTGGATGTAGAGGGAGGGATGTGGTCTGGATGTAGAGGGAGGGATGTGGTCTGGATGTAGAGGGAGGGATGTGGTCTGGATGTAGAGGGAGGGAGGGGTGTGGTCTGGATGTAGAGGGAGGGATGTGGTCTGGATGTAGAGGGAGGGATGTGGTCTGGATGTAGAGGGAGGGATGTGGTCTGTATGTAGAGGAAGGGATGTAGTCTAGGTGTTGAGGGAGGCATGTGGTCTGAATGTAGAGGGAGGGATGTGGTCTGTATGTAGAGGAAGGGATGTAGTCTAGGTGTTGAGGGAGGCATGTGGTCTGAATGTAGAGGGAGGGATGTGGTCTGGATGTAGAGGGAGGGATGTGGTCTGGATGTAGAGGGAGGGATGTGGTCTGGATGTAGAGGGAGGGATGTGGTCTGGATGTAGAGGGAGGGATGTGGTCTGGATGTAGAGGGAGGGAGGGGTGTGGTCTGGATGTAGAGGGAGGGATGTGGTCTGGATGTAGAGGGAGGGATGTGGTCTGTATGTAGAGGAAGGGATGTAGTCTAGGTGTTGAGGGAGGCATGTGGTCTGAATGTAGAGGGAGGGATGTGGTCTGGATGTAGAGGGAGGGATGTGGTCTGTATGTAGAGGAAGGGATGTAGTCTAGGTGTTGAGGGAGGCATGTGGTCTGAATGTAGAGGGAGGGATGTGGTCTGGATGTAGAGGGAGGGATGTGGTCTGTATGTAGAGGAAGGGATGTAGTCTAGGTGTTGAGGGAGGCATGTGGTCTGAATGTAGAGGGAGGGATGTGGTCTGGATGTAGAGGGAGGGATGTGGTCTGGATGTAGAGGGAGGGATGTGGTCTGTATGTAGAGGAAGGGATGTAGTCTAGGTGTTGAGGGAGGCATGTGGTCTGAATGTAGAGGGAGGGATGTGGCCTGTATGTGGAGGGAGGGGTGTGGTCTGGATGTAGAGGGAGGGATGTGGTCTGGATGTAGAGGGAGGGATGTGGTCTGGATGTAGAGGGAGGGATGTGGTCTGGATGTAGAGGGAGGGATGTGGTCTGGATGTAGAGGGAGGGATGTGGTCTGGATGTAGAGGGAGGGATGTGGTCTGGATGTAGAGGGAGGGATGTGGTCTGTATGTAGAGGAAGGGATGTAGTCTAGGTGTTGAGGGAGGCATGTGGTCTGAATGTAGAGGGAGGGATGTGGTCTGTATGTAGAGGAAGGGATGTAGTCTAGGTGTTGAGGGAGGCATGTGGTCTGAATGTAGAGGGAGGGATGTGGTCTGGATGTAGAGGGAGGGATGTGGTCTGGATGTAGAGGGAGGGATGTGGTCTGTATGTAGAGGAAGGGATGTAGTCTAGGTGTTGAGGGAGGCATGTGGTCTGAATGTAGAGGGAGGGATGTGGTCTGGATGTAGAGGGAGGGATGTGGTCTGGATGTAGAGGGAGGGATGTGGTCTGGATGTAGAGGGAGGGATGTGGTCTGGATGTAGAGGGAGGGATGTGGTCTGTATGTAGAGGAAGGGATGTAGTCTAGGTGTTGAGGGAGGCATGTGGTCTGAATGTAGAGGGAGGGATGTGGTCTGTATGTAGAGGAAGGGATGTAGTCTAGGTGTTGAGGGAGGCATGTGGTCTGAATGTAGAGGGAGGGATGTGGTCTGGATGTAGAGGGAGGGATGTGGTCTGTATGTAGAGGAAGGGATGTAGTCTAGGTGTTGAGGGAGGCATGTGGTCTGAATGTAGAGGGAGGGATGTGGTCTGGATGTAGAGGGAGGGATGTGGTCTGGATGTAGAGGGAGGGATGTGGTCTGGATGTAGAGGGAGGGATGTGGTCTGTATGTAGAGGAAGGGATGTAGTCTAGGTGTTGAGGGAGGCATGTGGTCTGAATGTAGAGGGAGGGATGTGGTCTGGATGTAGAGGGAGGGAGGGGTGTGGTCTGGATGTAGAGGGAGGGATGTGGTCTGGATGTAGAGGGAGGGAGGGGTGTGGTCTGGATGTAGAGGGAGGGAGGGGTGTGGTCTGGATGTAGAGGGAGGGATGTGGTCTGGATGTAGAGGGAGGGATGTGGTCTGGATGTAGAGGGAGGGATGTGGTCTGGATGTAGAGGGAGGGATGTGGTCTGGATGTAGAGGGAGGGATGTGGTCTGGATGTAGAGGGAGGGATGTGGTCTGGATGTAGAGGGAGGGAGGGGTGTGGTCTGGATGTAGAGGGAGGGAGGGGTGTGGTCTGGATGTAGAGGGAGGGATGTGGTCTGTATGTAGAGGAAGGGATGTAGTCTAGGTGTTGAGGGAGGCATGTGGTCTGAATGTAGAGGGAGGGATGTGGTCTGGATGTAGAGGGAGGGATGTGGTCTGGATGTAGAGGGAGGGATGTGGTCTGGATGTAGAGGGAGGGATGTGGTCTGGATGTAGAGGGAGGGATGTGGTCTGGATGTAGAGGGAGGGATGTGGTCTGTATGTAGAGGAAGGGATGTAGTCTAGGTGTTGAGGGAGGCATGTGGTCTGAATGTAGAGGGAGGGATGTGGTCTGTATGTAGAGGAAGGGATGTAGTCTAGGTGTTGAGGGAGGCATGTGGTCTGAATGTAGAGGGAGGGATGTGGTCTGGATGTAGAGGGAGGGATGTGGTCTGTATGTAGAGGAAGGGATGTAGTCTAGGTGTTGAGGGAGGGATGTGGTCTGGATGTGGAGGGAGGGATGTGGTCTGGATGTAGAGGGAGGGATGTGGCCTGTATGTGGAGGGAGGGGTGTGGTCTGTATGTAGAGGAAGGGATGTAGTCTAGGTGTTGAGGGAGGCATGTGGTCTGAATGTAGAGGGAGGGATGTGGTCTGGGTGTTGAGGGAGGGATGTGGTCTGTATGTAGAGGGAGGAGTGTGGTCTGGATGTTGAGGGAGGGGTGTGGTCTGCATGTTGAGGGAAGGGTGTGGTGATGTAGAGGGAGGGAGGGATGTGTTCTGGATGTAGAGGGAGGGAGGGGTGTGGTCTGGATGTAGAGGGAGGGAGGGGTGTGGTCTGGATGTAGAGGGAGGGAGGGGTGTGGTGGAAGACATATTTAAACCGAAGAAAAAAGAAGAATAAAATCATACAGGAGAAAAACAGAATCAAATGACGTTGGCTGAAGAAAAACACTTCAGCGCCCCACCCTCCCGGCCCGGCCCCTCCAGGAACATCTCCCAGCCCACCTGTGATGCCCCACATGTTCACACAATATTAACACAAAGAGAAACCCAAAGTGTTTTATATTCTCGACCGGGTTTTGGCGACATCGGCCATGACTTCCAGAGAATGATCCCTCCCACCCACCCCCTTTCCTCCTGCTAAAAACACCGACACTCATTTCAGCCTGAAGTTATGGATCCTTGGCACTGATTGCGTCATAAACTTAGCGAAGATATAATGTTTACATACGAGCGGTCAAAGTGTGGACCAAAAAGAAAAGAAACCCGTCCCTCACAAGGTTCCCCGTGACGGATGGTCCTCCGTGAAGACATGTACGTCATATACGTTAAGTGAGTCTCACGTTCGCATTGTGCTGACGGAGAGAGAGAGAGAGAGAGAGAGAGAGAGAGAGAGAGAGAGAGAGAGAATAAGGAGTTGGATCTTCGAATATGTTGTGATATATTCCTTGGCTTCTCCCGCCTCCGTTCTCCGGGCTGGTTGGCCCGCCTGCCGCACTCCCCCCACACGGGGTTCGACAGTGTTTGTAACGCCACTCTTACCAAGGGCTTTGCACTCACTCGCGCTGCCTGACGGCGGCGGTGCTGAGAGAGAGGATGTGACAAATGATGTCACCCTTAATGAGCTGTGAAAAAAAATGCACCACACAAGGGGAGACGTGAGGAGGAGGAGGAGGAGGAGGAGGAGGGGGGAAAGGTGACGAAATTTCCAACTTGTGATATATATATATGTTCTTGCTTCCTCCTCCTCCTCCTCCTCCTCCTCCTCCTCCGTCCCTCTCTCCCACACCAGCCTTCTCCATCTGTCAATACACGGAGCCATCTGGACGACGACGGGGTGAGGCAGGTGGGAGGGAGGTCCCTCAGCTTGTGGTAGTTGACCTACCTTCTGTGGTAGTAGTAGTAGTAGTAGTCCCGGTGAAGCAGATGCCTGACCCCTGACCCAGTTCCTCAAGGTCACGTGGGAGAGGTGGTGTGTACTAGATGTGTCGCGGCGCCGCGCGCCGCCGGGGTTCGCCAGAGGTAAACACAGTTTCTTGTTCATGGTCGCATGCTTCTCTCTCTCTCTCTCTCTCTCTCTCTCTCTCTCTCTCTCTCTCTCTCTCTCTCTCTCTCTCGCCGGTACTTATCCCCGCCTGGTTACCGGGAGTGCCAGCGACGGCTGCGTGGTGAGCCAGCGCTTCCGTGGCTGTCAGGAATCGTTCCTTTGACCCAGGTAGCTTGTCTTTTTCGTCCTGCCTCACCCACCACACCTGGGCTGCTGGCAGAACACGTAACACTGGACAACAAGCAACTTACACGACTCGTACGTCATAACTCCTCATTTCCCCGTGGTGAACGCTACGCGCTAGCCCTGCCTCGCGGCAGAATCTTCACCATGAGGACCCGCAAGGAAATAGATCACTCTCCCTGGCCAAGAAGATTTCCTCCTACCTTCCCGTCAGTTGGCACCTTTTCTCCCACCTGTCGCTCCTGTCTGACTCGCCCACCGTCTTCCCTCACCCGTCACTCACTCGTGCCGTCGCCCAGTGCCCTGGTTCGCGGCTACGTGGGCTTGCGGACACCGGCTTCCAACGGCCTGGTCGACCAGCGACCCAGCCCAGCAGCTTGGGGCCCAGCTGCCACTGTAGAGAACACCAGAACGCCACGCACCCATCCTTCCTTCCGAAGACTTCAACGGGTCTTCTTCACCAGGTCTTCACCAGGCACCGATCACTCAGCACTCACAGAGGCACCGACGTCATTAATCAAAGACCCACAGTCCAGGTGACAGCTGCTGTTAACACATCACCCCACACGAACCGCCCTTCCTCACCCACACACACACACACACACACACGCACACACGCACACACACACACGCACACGCACACACACACACGCACACACGCACACACACACACACACACACACACACACACACACACGTGTGTCTTGGTAGTTCGCCATGCTCGAAAAACTGTTTGACTCTTAGAATGATTTAGTCAGAAATTGTGATCAGAAGACAACCGGGGCCCAAGACTCTTCAACAACTTGCTAACTACCATCAGAAACAGGTGGGGATTGCGCGGTAGGGAAGCTCAAGAGCGCACTGGACGAGAACCTATAATGTATGTACCAGACTGGCCAATCTGTGGGCCTGAAGGCGTCTTTCTGCTTCCACCAGCTGGTTCGACCAGCGACGCGACGCGACGATCCAGCAGCCTGGGAACAGCCTCGGTTGACCCGTAGGTGAATCATACGTCATGAGGGTCATTGTATAACAGGAGTGTCAGGGGACAGATGTTCCAGAGGTCAAGGTGTTCGAGAAGAGGAGCGCCAGGTCAGTAGATGATATACTGGTGATAGGTCATGGAAACTCCATCGTACAGGTAGGATATAGAGGCAGGAGAGTGAGGGGGGGTTGAAAGGGTGAAGGAGATAGGGGGTAGCTGTGCCATAGCCAGGCGGGTGTGGCACCAGGTTTAGTACTAGGTGAAGTCTCCGCGGGGATCGGGGGGAGGGAGTTAGGTCTTCTGTCATCATCATCCCCCCCGACAACCCCGGTCTGGGCACAAGGCTGTTGGATTTGGCTGGGTCGTTGATCGATCAAGCTGTTGGAAGCCGCAGCAGCCCTCAGGCCCACGTCGCCCCCCCCCCCCCCCACACACACAGCCTGGCTGTATAGGTAGAGGGTAGTCGTGTATGCTGAAGGTCACTGCTGTCGGGGTACAGTTATGTAGGCGTCACTGCAGCAGTGCCTGCCTGCCGGGCCAACAGTGACCTTGCTGAAGGTTGTTGACGTTGTGGCCACGTCGGTACGATTGCTGGCGTGATCTTACTGTACACAAGAACGGACCCACCACCACCACCGCCACCGCCGCTCTTGTTGCGACGACGCCCAGACACCCCCGGCCTTGACCTGTGTGGCCGGGGTATGACCTGTGTGTCAAGACAGGTGATCCAGGAGTTGTCTACGAGGTGTGTGTGTGTGTGTGTGTGTGTCAGGGAACATGACCTGTGTCAGGGAACACGATCTGTGTCAGGGAATATGACCTGTGTCTAGGAACATGACCTGTGTCTAGTAACATGACCTGTGTCTAGGAACATGACCCGTATTTAGTAACACATTTCCCCCCGGGTCACCGACCTGTGTTTACCCCAAAAATCCGGGGGGTCGGTCCAGGATTCTTCAGCACCTTACACCATCTACCGCCACAAACAGCCCGGGAGGCACGGTTAGAGAAGGTCAGGAGTGCACTGGACAAGTACCTGCAAGGTGCACCAGACCAGCCAGGCTGGGGTGGGGTGGCTGTGTGGGCCGGAGGACTGCTGTGGCTTCCAATCCCTCGGTCGACCAATGACCCCGATCTAACAGCCTGGTGCCCAGTTCGGGATGTGGAGAGGTGAAGACCCCCAAAGGCTTCACCAGGTCACCAGGTCTGCACAAGGCAGCGACCGACTGACTGGTCTGTGCTTGGCACAGACACGAATTGGGTCACTGGGGAACAGCCCTCAGATCCCTGGTCGCTGGGGAACAGCCCTCAGATCCCTGATCGCTGGGGAACAGCCCTCAGATCCCTGGTCACTGGGGAACAGCCCTCAGATCCCTGGTCGCTGGGGAACAGCCCTCAGATCCCTGGTCGCTGGGGAACAGCCCTCAGATCCCTGGTCGCTGGGGAACAACCCTCAGATCCCTGGTCACTGGGGAACAGCCCTCAGATCCCTGGTCGCTGGGGAACAGCCCTCAGATCCCTGGTCGCTGGGAAACACTTCGCAAATCCCAGGTCGTTGAGGAGCAGCCTCCAGGTCCCAGGTCCCAGGTCGCTGGTGTTCATCAACTTCAAATTTTAGCGTTGCGTGACCTGTCAGGGAAACCTCACTCACACGGGTGCCGCCCTCTTCCACGGCTCCTCCCATCCCTCCTCATTCCCCACCGGTCGTGTCTTTCCCATCTCTCCGTTCCTCTTCTCCCTCCCTTTCTTCTCCTTTTCCCCCATCCCATTCCTGTCCTTTTCATCCAAAGTCTCTTCGTCTCCCAACCCATCTACCAAGGTCCCCCCCAAGCTCCCTTCCCATCCACCCACCGCCTCTCTCTCTCCCACACACCTTCCTCCCTTCCCTCGTCTTCTCTCTTGCCCTCCCATCTCAAACCACCCACCCCCACCCCTCTCCCGGTCTCCCTCTTTCCTCTCAGCATGAAAGCAATATGCTTGTGTCTGAAGCACGACGCAGGTGTGACATGATTATTCATGATTGGGGGGTCAAAAGGAGGTCTCCAGTTTTTTTTTTTTTTTTGAATCTCGGGATCAGAATGCATCATAAGGCTTATCAGTTGGCCAAACCCGTTGCCTCGGAGGATGGAGTCGTTACACACCCCCACCCCCCAACCCTTGCCTTTGGACCGCCTGCGACGGGCCTCAGAACAAACACATGAAGAACATGACAAAAATATATCTTCCTCTTTTTATCACTTAGTGAAACCAAGACATCTTTCACGTCCATCTCTGCTCCACTCGCCTATCCTCCTCTCCCTCCATCCATCTGTTCCATCCCTCTTCCACTGGCCTGCCTGGGATAGTACGGCCCAGTCGCCTGGGCACCAGGCGGAGGGACCCCAGAGAAGTGACGAGTTACCCCCAGAGAAATGACGGCCCCCAGAAAGATGAGTTACTCCAGAGAGATGACGAGTCAGGAGAAGGAGGGAGCGGCGGGTGGGTGGGTCGCTCGCGGGGGGCGGGCGCGGGGCGCGCGCCCCTCTCTCCCTTGCCAAGGCACCGTGTGCCCCGAGATATTAGTCGAGGCATTTCGAGTGTGGCTGATGCTCCCCCTCCGTCCCCCCCCCCCCCGAAATAGCCGTGCAACATCGTGTGGCACGCCGGGGGTGGGAGGTGTTGGGGAGTGAGGGAGGCAAAATAGCTCTGCTTGCACGGCTCCTCTCCCCCCTACCTACCTCATCCCTCAAAACCCTCCTTCCCCTTTCTCTGCTCCTCCTGCTGTAGCAGCAGCAGCAGCAGCAGCAGTCAGGCGCGCCGCGCCCCCACCCGAGCAGGCACAGGAGTAGATCAAGCAGGAGGCGGGCCTCGTCCAAACACGTCCTCCTGCTATCTCCTTGGCTTACTTCGCCTCATGCCGGCCTGACAGATGTCGTAGAGAGAGAGAGAGAGAGAGAGAGAGAGAGAGAGAGAGAGAGAGAGAGAGAGAGAGAGAGAGAGAGAGAGAGAGAGAGAGAGAGAAGGGGGAAGATAAGAAGATTAATCGCCAGTTTACTTTGGGATGATAAGCACGGAGGAAAAATGTTGCTTTCAAGCGCGTGGGACGGGGGAAGGAGGGAGGAGGGCGGGAAGGGAGGAGGAGGAGGAGGAGGAGGCCCGCGTGCCTTAATGCTTTCGCGAATTCCTCCCGAGAGTCTTCGAAGGTGAAAGCCGTGGTGGGATTTTTTTTTTCTCTTTTTCAACTCTGCGTTGGCACCAGTGTGTGTGTGTGTGTGTGTGTGTGTGTGTGTGTGTGTGTGTGTGGATGTGGGTGTTTTACATGAGTACCCCCTAAATATTGGTGCATGAATAGAGGAATATTTCCGTGTGGGACTTGAAAGATTCTTGATAATCCCCCGCCCTCCCTCTCCCCCTCCCCCTTCCTGAAGTTTCAGGGTTCAGGCGCGGGGATCAGTGATGTCAGACGGGGTTACGAGATGTCATTACTCAAGTCTTGAGACAGAGGGCGAGAGAACGCGATCTCGTCCAGTGTCGGGTATGGAGATATGTACCGAAGCCTTGGCCACGTCCCTCGTCCGTGATGGCCAAGTCCCTCGTCCGTGTTGGCCCGTGTGTTGGTCACGTCCCTCGTTCGTGTTGGCCAAGTCCCTCGTTCGTGTTGGCCACGTCCCTCGTCCGTGTTGGCCACGTCCCTCGTTCGTGTTGGCCAAGTCCCTCGTTCGTGTTGGCCACGTCCCTCGTCCATGTTGGCCACGTCCCTCGTTCGTGTTGGCCACGTCCCTCGTCCATGTTGGCCACATCCCTCGTCCGTGTTGGCCACGTCCCTCGTTCGTGTTGGCCACGTCCCTCGTTCGTGTTGGCCACGTCCCTCGTTCGTGTTGGCCACGTCCCTCGTCCGTGTTGGCCACGTCCCTCGTCCGTGTTGGCCACGTCCCTCGTCCGTGTTGGCCACGTCCCTCGTCCGTGTTGGCCACGTCCCTCGTCCATGTTGGCCACGTCCCTCGTTCGTGTTGGCCACGTCCCTCGTCCATGTTGGCCACATCCCTCGTCCGTGTTGGCCACGTCCCTCGTTCGTGTTGGCCACGTCCCTCGTTCGTGTTGGCCACGTCCCTCGTCCGTGTTGGCCACGTCCCTCGTCCGTGTTGGCCACGTCCCTCGTCCGTGTTGGCCACGTCCCTCGTCCATGTTGGCCACATCCCTCGTCCGTGTTGGCCACGTCCCTCGTCTGTGGTGGTTGATGTGCACGTGGTGTTGGCTCGGGCGCACGTGGTGGTGGCTCACGAGCACGTGGTGGTGGCTCACGAGTACGTGGCGGTGGCTCACGAGCGCGTGGTGGTGGCTCGCGAGCACGTGGTGGTGGCTCACGAGCACGTGGTGGTGGGTCACTAGCACGTAGTGCTGGCTCACGTACACGTGCTGCTGGCTCACGTACACGTGGTGCCTCCTGCCGCCCATAGACGTGGTACGCACTCACGTGGGACTGGGTCACGCACACGTGGTGCTTCCTGACGTACACGTGGAATCACGTGCACGTGAACCTGGCCCACGTGCACGTGCCGCTAGATGACAGGGTCTCACAGGAATGTCATATCTACCTTGGCATTTAGCCCTAATGTTCCATGTACCTAAGGCTTACTTTTATTGACATATTAAAAAAAAAATAGACCAAAGAATACGGGATTTTGACCCCTAACGCCTCGTTTCATAAGGATTGCTTCACAGTCGCATTCCACACTATATTATTTCACTTCATCTGGCCATTAAAAAACTGAAGGTCAGAAAATGTGGGGTCGAACCTGTGGCTCGACGTGACACAGACGAGTGAAAGTGCCAGACTAATATACGAAATGGACTGCAAAGAATATATATATATATATATATATATATATATATATATATATATATATATATATATATATATATATATATATATCAACTGGATGTAATATATAAATATCCATGTGTGTGTGAAATCTCTCTCTCTCTCTCTCTCTCTCTCTCTCTCTCTCTCTCTCTCTCTCTCTCTCTCTCTCTCTCTCTCTCTCTCTCTCTCTCTCATTGTGTATCACTCTATCTATCTATCTATCTATCTATCTATCTATCTATCTAATATATATATATATATATATATATATATATATATATATATATATATATATATATAGTCCATGTGTATCTCTGGTCCTCCCCTTTTTTGCTTCCTTCCCTCCTCCCTGTCATCCCCCTCCCCCCCCCCTCCTCAAGCGGGCGGGGTGGGGGGTGGGGGGGGGGAGATATTTTGGTCGTGAGTCCAGGTTTAAGATGCCTCTCTCCGCCGCCACATCAAAGCGACTCAGACGTTCCGTAAATATTTGCCGTGGGGGAGGGGGGTGGGGGGTGGTGTGTCGGTGAGTCACAGGTGGGAGGAGGAGGAGGAAGGAAACCTCTCCCTCCTCCTGTTGCATGGGGGGGTGGGGGAGGGGAGGGGGTGGAAGGAAAAGAGTTGGGGGTTGGAGGAAGGGTTGTCACTGGTGTTGGATGACCCGGCGGGGGTTGGGGTACTGTTGGTGACATTGGATGTGTTCTGGCCTCACTGAGCAGACCTACGCCGTCCTCAGGACCCGAGGGGTTTACCTGACGAAGGACTTTCTCCACCGTCAGCAGACTTACGTATCTACACCGTCAGGAGTATATATATATGTATATATATATATATATATATATATATATATATATATATATATATATATATATATATATATATATATATATATATATATATATAAATATATATATATATATATATATATATATATATATATATATATATATATATATATATATATATATATATATATATATATATACTGGAGTCGGGTGATGCCCTTGAACACGGAGGTACGACCTTCGGGCACGACGACAGAACGACCCTTGAACACGACGTTCTTATTCAGCACCGTCAGTACGACCCTTGAGCACGTCAGTACGACCTTTGAGCAGGACAGTACCTCATACAACGGCATTTAACCTCACTCTTGAACATTATTCTTGAACCTTACCCTTGAACCTTACTCTTGAACCGTACCCTTAAACCTTACCCTTGAATCTTACTCTTGAACCTTACCCTTGAACCTTACTCTTGGACCTTACCCTTGAACCTTACCCTTGAACCGTACTCTTGAACCTTACTCTTGGACCTTACCCTTGAACCGTACTCTTGAACCTTACTCTTGAACCTTACCCTTAAACCGTACTCTTGAACCTTACTCTTGAACCTTACCCTTGAACCTTACCCTTGAACCTTACTCTTGAACCTTACCCTTGAACCGTACTCTTGGACCTTACTCTTGAACCTTACCCTTGAACCGTACTCTTGAACCTTACTCTTGAACCTTACCCTTGAACCGTACTCTTGAACCTTACTCTTGAACCTTACCCTTGAACCGTACTCTTGAACCTTATTCTTGAACCTTACCCTTGAACCTTACTCTTGAACCTTACCCTTGAACCTTACTCTTGAACCTTACCCTTGAACCTTACCCTTGAACCTTACCCTTGAACCGTACTCTTGAACCTTACTCTTGAACCTTACCCTTGAACCGTACTCTTGAACCTTACTCTTGAACCTTACCCTTGAACCGTACTCTTGAACCTTATTCTTGAACCTTATTCTTGAACCTTACCCTTGA
Source organism: Panulirus ornatus (assembly GCF_036320965.1). Classification (NCBI taxonomy): domain Eukaryota; kingdom Metazoa; phylum Arthropoda; class Malacostraca; order Decapoda; family Palinuridae; genus Panulirus; species Panulirus ornatus. The sequence goes on from NC_092231.1 coordinate 4,652,735, forward strand.
ACCTTACTCTTGAACCTTACCCTTGAACCTTACTCTTGAACCTTACCCTTGAACCGTACTCTTGAACCTTATTCTTGAACCTTATTCTTGAACCTTACCCTTGAACCTTACTCTTGAACCTTACCCTTGAACCTTACTCTTGAACCTTACCCTTGAACCTTACCCTTGAACCTTACTCTTGAACCTTACCCTTGAACCTTACCCTTGAACCTTACTCTTCAAGGTTCACAACCCAGGTGACGCTATCATTCCCGAGCGTCGCACCCGTCTTGTTGGAGGGGTCGTGTCCGTCGGGCTCAAGGATCGTGCCGTCGTAGGCTCAGAGTCGTACCGTAGTGCTCAGGAGGTCGAGAGAGGCACTGGGAGCAGTACAATGGCTAAATCAAGCGGAGAAATTGGTTTTGCACACACACACACACACACACACACACACACACACATACACACGCACACACACACACACACACACACACACACACACACCAACTACTGTATTACTGTAACCATTCATCAGTGTAATGATCAGCCAAGTTCATAATGTATAAACCATACCATTGTCTGTGTCAACTCCTCCATGTACAGCGTATCATACAGCCTAGCTGTCATCTACGTGTACCTCACTCATGTGCTTATCCAGTGTGTACAAATGTCCAGCTTTGTCCTAATAATAATGATAATGATAATAATAATAATAATAATAATAATAATAATAATAATAATAATGATAATAATGTTAAAGTTCTTGTATTGATTATTTAGCTCGTAATTATCTTGGCCTCCCACTTCTGTACTGTCTGTAGTACCTTACCTGTGTACCATCGGCCTGATGGCTGCCCTACATCCAATAAATCGTTGTTTATTGATTTATTGTACTTTATTACCACACGTGGAGGAGGAGGGAGAGGCTGGGCCGGGCCCAGCGCTGGTCAACACGGTGCGGGCGTGCGTGGGCGTACGGGGCCGCCGTTAAGCTGTTGGCGCGGGCGTGTCTGGGCATGTGGGGGCGTGTGCTGCTTGATGACTGGGACAAAAGAAAGGCCGTGGGCCACACGCGGGATGAGGGGGGGGGGGGGAGGAGGAGTCGAGGAGAGGCAGACTTGAGTTGAAAAATGAACCTACCCTCTCTCTCTCTCTCTCTCTCTCTCTCTCTCTCTCTCTCTCTCTCTCTCTCTCTCTCTCTCTCTCTCTCTCTCTCTCTCTCTCTCTCTGTCTCTCACACACACACACACACAGGCATTTCCTCAGGTGGTACTAGGCCGGCCAGTACCAGTGCCTGTGGTGGGGGGTTAGTACTCGGGTCACGGGCACCAGTGGCACCTGTGTGACCCCCTGACCACAAGCTGAGCGGTCGGGGGTCGAGTTTTCCCTCGTGCCACCTGACTGTGAAAGAGGTGGAAGTTCCCTTTGGGAAAGTGGGAGAATTTGGACCTTTCGCGAGTTGGTGTAGAATTGTACTTTATCCCTTATGATAACGTCTTCAGTGTATATATATATATATATATATATATATATATATATATATATATATATATATATATATATATATGTATAGATAGATAGATAGATAGATAGATAGATAGAGAGAGAGAGAGAGAGAGAGAGAGAGAGAGAGAGAGAGAGAGAGAGAGAGAGAGAGAGAGAGAGAGAGAGAGAGAGAGAGAGAACACGACCATGGCGAGTCATGGCTCCCAGTGTTGTTTATGTAGACAATCCCCTTCCCTTCCTAGAGATTCCTGAGGTATGTCTGATGATGTACCGTGGTTCACATCACCCACCTGGGTTACCCAGAAGGAGAGGACACCCCCTCCTCCCCTGCCTGCCCTGCTACGTGATGGTGCGCACCCACGTACTTGGGAAAAGGCCCCATCCCACCCACTCAGGGGGGATGGTTTACCTCCGATCATGCGAGCGAATCAGAGTGTCTTCTGTGACACCACAGTGGCCAATCGCAGCGTTCCAACGATTCCACTGGCCAGTCACAGCGCCCCAACCCCTACACTGACCAATCACAGCGTTCTGACCCCTACACTGACCAATCACAGCGTCCTGACTCCTAAATTGACCAATCACAGCGTCGTGATCACTACACTGACCAATCACAGCGTCCCGGGGCTTACAGCCGCCAATCCCAGGGGAGCAGAGCTCCACATTTCCATCCCCTTCACTCCTCCCGCTATACGTCATCTCCAGGAGGATTTCTTGCAACACATTAATCACTCCGTCACTGATTAATCCTTGTAACACATTAATCACTCCGTCACTGGTTAATCCTTGTAACACATTAATCACTCCGTCACTAATTAATCCTTGTAACACATTAATCACTCCGTCACTAATTAATCCTTGTAACACATTAATCACTCCGTCACTAAATAATCCTTGTAACACATTAATCACTCCGTCACTAATTAATCCTTGTAACACATTAATCACTCCGTCACTAAATAATCCTTGTGACACATTAATCACTCCGTCACTGATTAATCCTTGTAACACATTAATCACTCCGTCACTGATTAATCCACGTGCCTTTTAAGGTGATCATTTATAACCCCCTCGGCCGGGTGCTGGGGGTTCGTGCCGTCTCGTTCAGTCGTAAAGTCTGACGTGTGGTGTAAGCTCATTCGAACAGTTCAGCTGACTTGTATCACCATGGTCTCATCATATAAAGAAAATGGATTGCGTCTTCCCCGCCTCACTTGATCTGTGGATTGATCGAGTGAAAAATAGAATTTGTTGCGAGGCTTGTGGTTTAGAAATGAGAATAATCTGGGACACACGAATTTCACCTCTTTGTCATGTCTTCATGTGTTAGGGTTTGAAGTTATGTCAGTAGGTTGATAAGGGTTCTAATGCTATTAACCTTGAGCAACGTGTGCAGATGATAACACTAACTTGGGAGCGGGGGGCTGGAAATCCTCCCCCTCGCTTTTTTTTTTTTTAATTTCCAAAAGAAGGAACAGAGAAGGGGGCCAGGTGAGGATATTCCCTCAAAGGCCCAGTCCTCTGTTCTTAACGCTACCTCGCTGATGCGGGAAATGGCAAATAGTATGAAATATATATATATATATATATATATATATATATATATATATATATATATATATATATATATATATATTTATATATATATACACACACACACACACACACACACACACACACACACACACACACACACACACACACACACACACACACACATAGCTACTCATCAGAATGCAGTGAAACGTTGTGTGTTTTCTCAGGGCATGTCGCCCGTGTAGTGGAGAATTCACCGATGACGGAACTGTGCAATGTCTGTGACGTTGGTTATTATACACATCAGTAACCCAGACATCACCATGACTCACCGTGTACACTTCGCTCGGAAGGTCCTCTTTTTACACACATGTTCCGACCAGAGAACCACCGGTGAAAAAAAAAAAAATTACATGTTAGTATTACCCGCATTGCGTTTTCTGTTTCGTTGAGGACTTTTTTTTTTTTATACTGATTTAGTCTTCAGCCATCACAGAATAACCCAGTTAAAGGAGGAAAGGGTTATGAATAATTCTGTTACTTCTCAGAAGCCTTGAGCGTGCAACAAGTCCTGGAGGAGGAGGAGGAGGAGGAGGAGAGAGACTGTGTGTGTGTGTGTGTGTGTGTGTCCAGTATGGCACTGGTCACAGGAGTGAGGTTCTTAGGGTTAAAACGTAGTGTTAGGTGTAGTCAGGAATGTGATTCGGGGACTCCGGCCACCTCAGAGACTTGCCCGGAGGGGCGTAGGGAGGCCATCATATTGACTTGGAGCTGTGTTGAGGTAACCCATATACAGCAGTGACTGATGGTCGGAGTGACGTAGCTTCTCCCACGTCACCAAGTGAAGATTAGGGGATACCCCCACGTCACCAAGTGAAGATTAGGGTGTACGTTCTCCCACGTCACCAAGTGAAGATGAGGGGATACCCCCACGTCACCAAGTGAAGATTAGGGGGTACCTTCTCCCACGTCACCAAGTGAAGATTAGGGGGTACCTTCTCCCACGTCACCAAGTGAAGATTAAGGGGTTACCCCCACGTCACCCAAGTGAAGATCGGAAGTACCCGCACGTGGTCACTTACTGAAGATCGGAGCCTGGAGGAGACGTGGTAGATAACCTTGATCTTCACGAAGGGACGTGTTGCTCCTTTGCTCACTCAGGCTGTTTGAGGCCGCGGACGGCAGACTTGACAACCGTTATACCCCAAGCCGGTCAGGTAGTTACCTACCAGGTTGTCTTGCCCTTTTATAGGGTATTTCATCAATTCATCCTACGGGCATCCAGGGGACCAAGGGTTCTTGACACGGTGCATGGCCTGTCATCCAGGGGTCCATACAGGGATGAAGATAAATGAATGAGGAAGCAAATATATGAATTTTCCCATCAATATCATCTCTAGTAAGGGTTCGGGGGTGTTATTTGTTGTTGTTATTTGTTGTTGATTGTGATTTCAGACCCGGTGTGGTATTGGATATATGCCGGAGGTGTCCCGCAGACACAGCGGGTGTGTATCAAGTGGTCCACATCCATAAAAAGTTAAGAACCCCCTATTACAAGCGAACAGCTGATTGATTTACGAGCTTGGTTAAGCGAGCCTTTAAACCCGGTGTGTTTCAGAGTGAGCGTGTGTATATACACCTCCCCTTTTCTCATGATCCTTCTCCTGAAGTGTAGTAGAAATGTATTGTCCTCCAGACACAGGTCTCCTCCAGGTGCTGGGTCGTAGAAGGGCAATCGCGGATCTTGGTGTAGCTGTTGCGTATAGAGAGTCGTGTCCTCTTGTTTCTTTCCAGCGGACCAGGGGGCATTATTATCCCCCCCCCCCTCACCCCCACGGGCGTCTTGTGTCGCTTGCGGGTGGTGATGCTCTTCTGTCTGGCAGATCGCATTGCATCGGTCGGCAGCCATTAGCCTAATCTGCATATTTTAACCTTTAAGCCCTGGCTACGCTGGTGTGTCACACAGCCTTCTGGCCAGAGTGCCACTGTTGTCTGGTGTGTGTGTGTGTGTGGGGGGGGGGGGTGGCTTGACACCCTCCAGGACCTGTGGGTTGACCTCCAGCACCAGCCAGGGCCTCTGTGTGTGTGTGTGTGTGTGTGTGTGTGTGTGTGTGTGTGTGTGTGTGTGTGTGTGTGTGTGCCCTCCCAACACCAGCAAGGTCCTATGGTGGTTCTCCAACACCAGCCGGTGCCTGTATAGCACACGACTGTGTGCCAACATCATCTTTGTGAGGCAGAAGGAAATGCAGTATTGCAAAGCTCGGTCACATCCCGGATCTGGACTGCCAGGAACGACTGAAAACGCTAAGGCTGTACTGTCTGGAACGCAGACGTGTATTATGTGGAACGCAGACGGGTTCTGTCTAGAACGCAGACGTGTATTATCTGGAACGCAGACAGGTGTTATCTGGAACGCTGACGGGGGAGGTACATCGTAATTTACATTCGGTTGATCCTGGAAGGTTTGGTTCTCAGCCTCTACAGTCACTGTGAGATATTGCCACTGTCCAAAAGTAAGAGAAGGCGCAAAATGTCCGAAGCCAAGAACCGTTTTGTACACTGCCCACAGGTCATTGGAGACACGATGGCCTGTGGAATGGAGCAGTGTTAAAGGATCCTGGACGGGTATCTGCAAAGTGTACTAGACCAGCCAGGATATGGTGGCTCCTTAGTGTGTTTAATGATTACGCCTACGAGCAGTGACCTTCAACAGCTCCAATGCTGTGTGGGGTAGAAGACCTCCGAAACCATCGTAAGGTATACGTAAGTTAAGGTAAGGTCCCAGACCCAGCTGTAGGGGGTAGAAGCCCTCCCAAACTACCGTAAGGTATACGTAAGGTAAGGTCCCAGACCCAGCTGTGGGGGGTAGAAGCCCTCCCAAACCATCGTGAGGCGAAACAACACCGTCAGAAACCCACGTCACCACCCTCCGTCAGTGGACGCGTGTGGCCTTCAAGCAGTAACCCTGACCTGTGCGGCCTTCAGACCCCGTAGCTACAAGTGCCAGCAAGCCCACGAACACCCGGCGAAGACTTATGATGTCCAGTTCCTGCAACGCGACCAGGAGCAGGCGGCCATAAACCTAGATAATGACCCTTGTTCTCGGAAAGGTCACGACTCGTGGGGGGAGACTCGAGAATTGACCTTAAGTGCGGGAAGTAAGGTTGACCTTTCCCAGCATGAGCGCCCCCCCGGATATTCGCGAAGACAGCGCCAAACTTTTGTTGCTTGAGCAGGACGAGGAAGGAGGAGGAGGAGGAGGAGGGGGGAAAGATAATGCCAAGAACATGGGGGAAAATTCCTAGAACATCTTCACCCTTAGGGAGGGCGTATTAACGGGTCATTATTCACTGTGTCGCGAGTCATCTAACCCTGTTGCTTATGAGGGCCGATGTCTCTACTTGTGGATGACGGTGTCGCGCAAGTAGTTTTCTCATATGTATTTTTCGGTTCGTCTGAAGTTGACACATCCGGAATATCATGTTGCCGGGGGGGGGGGGGGGGGTCACCACCACCACCACCACACCAGGCTCTCTCTCTCTCTCTCTCTCTCTCTCTCTCTCTCTCTCTCTCTCTCTCTCTCTCTCTCTCTCTCTCTCTCTCTCGGGCGATGTGAACGCTCGCCAGCCGCCGAACATATGCTTCTGCAGACTGTACTGTACGGCGCAGTACAACTGTACGCATGGGCTGTGATGCGTGTCCCCCTAGGCGGAGACAGTGGGAGTACACCCCCAGCACTACACACCCTACAGCCATATATATATATATATATATATATATATATATATATATATATATATATATATATATATATATATATATATATATACATACCTTTTTGGTGTGTAGCGTGCGGCAAAACTCCGCAGACGTGTATGCTTCGCAGATCACATGTCCATCCGTGTCATTACCAATCACAAGTAGCTGTAGTTGCGCAGAGTTGCCCAGGTGTCGAACCCTTGTATCTTAAAGCAAGTTTTCGTCCTTTCGTCAGGAAAGCCTAAGACCAATTACTCCAATAACCTCTTTTCCTCCTCTCCCTCCCTCCCTCACTACCTGTGCTGAGCATGGACGTGGAACACCCCCCCGCAGACGCCTCGTCTGTTGCCCAGACCGAGCGCGCGAGCTGTGTCCCGCCTCCAGCCCAACAGTAAGCCGTTGAGGAGGAAGACAAGACCGGGGGACCGCCACACACAACGGAGTCTTCATCGTGGGGGGAGGGAGCAGGTGATGCACCTCCCCTCTTGGTGAGGAAGTAGTACTACCTCCTCCTCCTCCTCCTCCTCCTCCTCCTCCGTCCGTACGAGATGAGGAGGAGGGAGGTTAGAGGGGGATGATTCAAGATCGTCTCATGATTTAGAGATCTTCCCCGTCCTTCTCCCTCCTCCCTCACAGTCATCATCTTCCTTTCGAACTCACTCGTGCACTGAGGCCTCGTTTACCATCGTGGTTTCTCGTCTCATCTCGACTCTGAATATCTGTCGAAGTTTTCCGCTAGCCACCTGGTAAATGGTGTTACCTCCGCACTGACCACCTGGCAGATGAAGTTCCCCCTCCCCTGACGGCAGATGGTGTACCCACGCTCTGTGCTGATCACCTGGCAGATGGTGTACCCACACTCTGTGCTGACCACCTAGCGGATGGTGTTCCCTTCTTACTAGCAGATGGTGTTCCCTCTCAGTTGGTCACCACTGCGCAATTGGTGCTTCCACGTATGCTGGGCAGATGGTGTGGGATATGCTCAGCAACACCCCAGACTCAGGTGCTTGGGGCCATGCATTCCACCAGTGTCTACCCCTGCAAGAGATGCAGGAGTCTCACTGTGAGGTCGGGAGACATCTGAGAGACCTGAGTGTATAGTTCATGATGTAAACATTGGCGTATATAGACGTCCTTGATCGACCTCACGAAATGCCGCGGATCCCAAGCCGTCGTCATGGCATCGGGTTCTGGTCGTAAATATTTGATGTGAATCGTGACCCGTAACCCTTCTCATGATGTCATCATCCACGGGGTGGGTGAGAGGAGGAGGAGGAGGAGGAGGAGCACCACGACGGGTGAAGCAGGAGGAGCACGAGGATCAGAACAGTGTACAGTTACTGGGAGGGGATGGAAAAAGTCCCCCAAAGCCTCGAGTGATTAGCAATACTTTAGAGCGCTGGATCCCGGCCCCGTCGGCCGTATTGGATTACGAGGACGAGGCTCTCGTCGTGGGGATTAACTCGGTAATTGGGGGAGGAATTAGTCAAGCGGTCATCTACTGGCGCCATTGGCTACAGATGATATATACATGTACGTACCAAAGCTTCGTACTGTTGTTGCTGGACTCGGGTGCTGATGTTCGTGGAGGTAGTGCAAAGTCTTCTACCAGGTCTTGAAAGAGGAGAACTCACTCCCGTTATGTTTAAAATGGGTCTTGACGTTATTTTCACTGGCTAAAAGGGCGTTGTTAGCATGTCATAACAGTGGTTAATGTATGAGTTAGAACAGCTTAAGACTTAAAAAAGAAATGCTTACGTCCAGTGGGTTTCACGGAGGTTGGATTACCTTCGTAAACTGGATATTAATTAGCCTACGCCTCAGTGGCGCCTCTGGTGGTGGATCCCGCGCGTCTCAGGGTAGGTTATCGAGCTTCCTCCTTCCTTACTGGCGTGACGCACATCACCTGTTGGGTATACTTTAACATTCCATGTGCACGACTGTGTAACCCTTGAGCACGACGTTGCGACCCTTGAACACGATGGTACGACCCTTCAACGCGACGGTACGACCCTTCAATACGACGGTACACCCCTGGAGCACGCCGGTACGACCCTTGAACACGACTTTGCGACCCTTGTGCCCGACGGTACGACCCTTGAACACGACTTTGCGACCCTTGTGCCCGATGGTACGACCCTGGAGCATGACGGCACGACCCTTAGTAGGCACGATGACCTGGGCTTTGACCTGATCTTCAAGGGCCAGTTCAAGGGCTCCTCCTAAGCAACCATGACAAACCATAAGGGTATCCCGACGTCATCCAGTGATAAGGGGGAACGAAGGCTTGAAGAAGAACATTTGTAGGAAGGTGTGCAGGTAGTGTTCGATGCCCCCGCGGCTGACAGGGGTTGGCGCAAGGTCATCACAGGTGATAATCCGCTGACATCTCGAGGACAGGCGGGGGGGCGAGGTCGTCTGACTTCCTCTGAGGGTCGGTCGCGGTCAAGGGTGGGTTAAAGGCGGACAGGAGCCGGGTGCAGCTAGAGAATCTTGGTCACCGTCAGGTGAGTGAAGGATGTGAGCAGTGAAGAGAATGGGAAGAGGAGAGAGAGAGAGAGAGAGAGAGAGAGAGAGAGAGAGAGAGAGAGAGAGAGAGAGAGAGAGAGAGAGAGAGAGAGAGCCGTACATGTGGTTGTCCAGACCGCATGTATCCGGGCGGGCCAGGTCACGTGACACTGCGGTTCTCGGGGAGGTAACTTGCCCGAGATGCCCCCCCCATCACGACACCCCTCACCACTGTTTCTCTCACCCCACCTCATCACGGCCTCTCCACCTAACCCTCATCACAGCTCCCACCTCACAACAACTCCCCCACCCTACACTCATTACAGCTCCCCTATCCTACCGTGGCAAGGCAGGCAAGCAGATAGGTAAGTAGGTAGGGGGACAGATAGGCAGGTAAGCAGACAAGCAAGCAGGCAGACAGGTAGGTGGACTGATAGGTAGGTAGAGAGGCTGGTAAGCAGGCAGGCTGGTAGGTTGGTAAGTAAACTGGTAGGTTGGTAGGGAAGCTGGTAAGTTAGCAGGTAAGCAGGCAGGCTGGTAGGTAAGCAGGCTGGATGGTAGGTTGGTAGGTAAGCAGGGAGAGCAGCAGGGAGGCTGTGAGAGGGAGGGAGGGAGGGAGGGAGGGAGGGAGTGAGTCATGGCGGTCACCTTGTGTAACGCGGGGACCCGCCACCAGTGTCCGTTACACCCGCTCGGGGTATGTCACGTCTGCCTGCCACGTCACCCGTCACGCCTGCCAGCTACCTCACCCGTCACGCCTGCCAGCCACCTCACCCGTCATGCGCCTGCCAGCCACCTCACCCGTCACGCACCTGCCAGCCACCTCACCCGTCACGCGCCTGCCAGCCACCTCACCCGTCACACGCCTGCCAGCCACCTCATTCATCACATCTGTCAGCCACTTCACCTATCACGTCTACCAGACACCTCACACGTCACGTCTACCAGCCTCGTCACTTGTCACGTCTGCAAGCCACGACACGTGTCACATCGACACAAGACACAAGCCACTGATGATACAAGAGTTGGTATGAAAAAAATCACATCAACAAAAGATGCCGGAAGGCTACCAAGACACATGAATGAGGCCCTTAATCGTGGGGCCCCCGAGAACATCACACCTCTCAGTGGAGATGATTTTCACCTTTTCACCTCCTCCGGTAAGAGGAAGATGAAGATTTATCAGTGACAACACAGAATACCGGACAGACGTAGAGGCCGGATTAATATTTTGTGAAAGACGTTGGAGTGGTAATGTCTGACGACCTAAAACCTTCAGCGAACACGACGAAACAACAGGTGCCTCATGCAGAATTATGGCGGACTGGATCCTGCGGATCTTCAAGACAAGGGAAGAGAAACCAGTGTTACTATTCAAGGCGCTAATAATTCTCTCACGAATTGAGTATTCTTGCGTTCTAACATCACCCTACAAGGCGGGCGAAATTGCGGGTTTAGAGAGTGTCCAGAGATTTTCCACAGCCAGTATTAATGTGGTCAAGAGACTGAGTTACTGGGAACAACTGAAAACACAGGCTGTACTCCCTGGTACGCAGACGAGAGAGGTATATCATCATCTATACCTGGAAAATCCTGGATGGTATGTTTCCCGACCTGCGTTCGGGAATGAGATCCTCCTGTCACAACAGGTATGGAGGACTTCGTCAAATACTACCTCCGAAATCCACAGGTGACATATGCACGAAAAGAGGGAACTTTTAAGCACCCGGAGCCCAAGACTCCTCAACACCTTGGCAGCCACCATCAGAGACAGCCTGGGGTGCGCGGTAGAGAAGTAAGATCAAGTATCCTGCAGAGTGTATCAGACCAGGTGTCAGGCACACACACGTCTCTTCGGCAAGAGAGGGCGAGACATGACACGCCTCACTACGACATACACATGTGGTGCTAACAATATTGAGCTATGTGCAACAATTAGATATTTTTTTCGCTCCTCAAATACGGTAGGAAGAGCATGAGCATACAGATGTGTGTCTCCCTCACCAAATTCTACGAGGAAGAATTTGGTTTACATACAAGATGGTTCATTATATGATTTATCCTTTACCGCGTGGAAAATGGAGATGTGATCATCAGAACGCGGTAATGGGTGCAGGTGTCTCCCTATTGCAAAGACCATCAGGGGTTTTCGTATTTACATCTTGAGGTGCATCGGTATCATGATATCCGATTTATGTATTCCTCCCAGCGTGGTGCTCCTCTGTGTGTGTGTGTGTGGCGACCCCGACGTGGTACCCCATGACGTGCCCCACCGTGTCTATGAGGAAGCGTCTCCCTGACGGTCTGTGAGGGCCTGTTTATCTCCCTGACGGTCTGTTAAGGACCTGTCTATCTCCCTGACCGTCCGTAAGGGACACTTCGTCTCCCCGCCTGTGCGTGTGATGAACAGCCTGTTCTCCCCTGATTGTCTGTGAGGAAGAGCTCGTCTCCCCGACTCTGTGTTCTGAATCGCCCACACTCAGACATCAGCGGGATTTTTTTCCCCCCTCCTCGTGCGACGTGCCCCGCCCTCAGACGGTGGACAGACCCGCCCTCACACAGGAGCTCCCCCCACCCCCCTCCCACCCTACCCCAAGCTCTGTGGGTAAAACCTAGTCTCTCTCTCTCTCTCTCTCTCTCTCTCTCTCTCTCTCTCTCTCTCTCTCTCTCTCTCTCTCTCTCTCTCTCTCTCTCTCCTTTTTTTTTTTTAAGGTGTGTTTGTTACCTTCAGCCAAAGACACTATCCTATTACATGCGGATATAAACAGGTCTACGCCAGCTTCATCTCCTTAATGACGCCCACTGCCCACAGGTGTCGGGCCAAGCGCCACTTCTATGATTATATTAATCCATGCGCATCCCTCACACACACACACACCCCCACCACTCACCCCCTCAAACCTAACCAGCCCCCTCTCTCTCCTCCTCCCCTCTCCTGGCATGCGGCGTTATGTGGACTGGGCCAGAGGGTGATCACGAGTAAATAAGGGGAAAGATGGAGTGAGGAGGAAGAGAGAGGTGGGGGACTGGGAGGTCACTGCAAATGGTCTAACGAAACACTGGATGACCAGTGGCGTGCGTGACGGTCGTAACTATCGTGGACGGGGGTGGGTGGGGAACGATGTCTCAGGTAGTTCGTAGAGGAGAGAGAGAGAGAGAGAGAGAGAGAGAGAGAGAGAGAGAGAGAGAGAGAGAGAGAGAGAGAGAGAGAGTCGTAACATGGTTATGGCACATCTGAGATGAACCCCCCCCCCTCCCTCCCTCCCCCCAACTACCGTGAGGTGAGGCTACCTTAACTCGGTGCCGAGACTGGGGGAAGGAGACCCCCGTCGTGCGCAGCGCAGTCGCGCAAGCCCACGAGAGCGTTGGGTAACCACATCGCGTCACCTTCATCACAACCTGTTGTTGTGATTCTCTCTCTCTCTCTCTCTCTCTCTCTCTCTCTCTCTCTCTCTCTCTCTCTCTCTCTCTCTCTCTCTCTCTCTCTGTTATCCACAGTGGGAGATAAGAATGATATCGAGGGATCATTAAGATGGGCTTATATCCTCGTAGTCACAGTGGAATATTGATATCGAGGGATCAATAAGATGGGCACACACACATATATATGTGGCCCAAGTTCATTCAAGAGGCCCTTCCTCCCTCCCCGTAAGTTTTGACAGTGGCCAGCAAAACAGCGGCTCCTCCGCCTTAAAGAAAAAAGACTAATCCTTAAATCATTTTATGAAGAGGTGAGGTGTTGACGTAGCGGAAGGTGGCCAACGTCACCTCAGTGTGTGGTGAGCTGTGGTGAGGTGTTTGCTGGAAATTTGTCGTCCAATTAGTCTCGCTTCTCAGTACCAAAGAACATGATGGAAATGACTCCAGTTTTCTTTCTCTATTTTTTACGACGTAAAGTTAATGATTTTTTGAAGGAAATTTATCAGTGACAGGTCATATGCCTTCTTAAGCAATAGATCATGTCTTTTAGATTTGCTAGATTTTCATGATTGAATACACAGTAGATAACTTAAATTCATTTGAATTTCATAATTAAAGATACAGTTGATAAGATAGATTCACCAGATCTTTCATAATTAAAGATACAATAGATAAGATAAATTTACCAGATTTTTCACGATTAAAGATACGATAGATAGGTTAACAGCGAAACAAATAGACCCAACGGCCTGTCGTCGCTGTTCGAATGCCATGTGACAGGATCCGTGCCACTAGACGACCGGGGCCCAAGACTACAATACAAATACAGTATGTGATCCTACTAATCCTGTAGTGTGACAGACAACAAGGAGTTCTACTCTATACCTGATCCTTTAGTTGGGCTTAGCAACAAGGGAGTTCTCTACCCTATCATTTCCCCTAACCACACATGTTTCTGATCTCTTATACTCATCGCAGTCAGCCAGTCACGATCGTGGGATCCAGGTGCTGTTCGAATCTTTTTTTTTTATATATCCCAGCGAACTCTGTTAGATCCTAAGCCATTTCTGCAGTAAATAGATTTGCTAGACCGAGAACTGCTTCGTAGATGTGGGGCCCTGATCGTCCCCATAGCCTCAGATGTCAACAACTTACAGGTGAATGTTAACTTAGAGTGTTAACTGGTGTTATTACTGTGTTGCAGTCACCTCACAGCATTAGTGGGGGATCCCTCCCTCCCTCCCTCCTCACATCTCTCATAAACAAGTGTGTCTGAGTCTTGAATCATGAGTGTCTGTGTTCCCAGCGAGTGTCTGTGTTCCCAGCCTCCTCTCTCTCTCTCTCTCTCTCTCTCTCTCTCTCTCTCTCTCTCTCTCTCTCTCTCTCTCTCTCTCTCTCTCTCTCTCTCTCTCTCAGTGTAAAGGAGTTGGTCACTTCTGTTCTCCATTCTCATAAATGAGGGACAGCCATCGCCATCCTTTCCGGTGGGTCAAATCAACAGCAGGTACCAGGGCAGGAGAGAGAGAGAGAGAGAGAGAGAGAGAGAGAGAGAGAGAGAGAGAGATAGAGAGAGAGAGAGAGAGAGAGAGAGAGAGAGAGAGAGAGAGAGAGAGAGAGAGAGATTCCTCGCATTATGTTCCAGACTTCGAAGCATCTGCAGCGTAGCAACCTATGTAATCTGGCTGATCATTCCTTGTATAAACAGTGAAGGTATGGTGCGGTGGTAAGGGTGTGGGGGGGTTGAGCATTTGCCTAATGTTACAGCTTTACGGAACCAGTTCGGTGGTGGGTGGGGGGGGAATCGCTCGGGACGGGGCTACACCGCCCACACGGGCGTCTCCTCATGCTCTCCGTCTGTAGCGCTGGGCCCGCGCGGACCTGTGGTGTGTGGGAGCCATGCTTGTGGCACCGACCAACACCACTGGCTACCTCACCGCTGTCTTGTCTGCCTCACTGCTGTGTACCTCATCATTGTCTGCCTACACTGTTGTGTACCTCACCATTGTCTGTCTCACTGCTGTGTACCTCACCATTGTCTGCCTCACTGCTGTGTACCTCACCATTGTCTGCCTCACTACTGTGTACCTCATCACTATCTCCCACAATACAATTGTGTGCCACCCCATTGTATGCCTCACCACTGCCAGTCTTCCTCACCACAGCCTGTCTTCCTCACCACAGCCTGTCTTCCTCACCACAGCCCGTCTTCCTTACCACAGCCTGTCTTCCTCACCACAGCCTGTCTTCCTCACCACAGCCTGTCTTCCTCACCACAGCCTGTCTTCCTCACCGCTACCTGTCTTCCTCACCACAGCCCGTCATCCTCACCGCTGCCTGTCTTCCTCACCACAGACTGTCTTCCTCACCGCTACCTGTCTTCCTCACCACTGCCTGTCTTCCTCACCACAGCCTGTCTTCCTCAGTACCCGAAAAGAAAGGAACTTCATAGCGTCTCTGTTATCCTGTTGTGCCATGTCTTTTTAAGTGCGTAATTTTACCTATTTATTCTGTACGGGGAGGGAGTTTTCCTCTCGTGGGTTCGCCCATATCTTGAACTATGTGTGTGTGTGTGTGTGTGTGTGTGTGTGTGTGTGTGTGTGTGAGGGAATGAGTGCATAATACACCTGTTCTTATCGATGACTGGGCCAGGATCATCTTAGTAAACTATCGTAGGAACTTGGTAATCTGCTTTTAGCTACAACGAAGGACAGGGTAAGGTTAACACATCCCATGATCTGCCGAGGAACATCCCACCACGAAGCCAATCAGAGTGTTGACCACGAAACCAATCAGAGTGTTGACCACGAAGCCAGAGTGTTTGACCACGAAGCCAATCAAGCCAATCAGGGTGTTTGACCACGAAGCCATTCAGGGTGTTTGACCACGAAGCCAATCAGTGTGTTGACCCGCCACTCATGAAGGAAGACATCACGTCGTCTCACACCCGAGCAAACCAGGAGAACCGACGGGGAGGAGGAGGTGATGATGGTGCTGCTGCCCTCGCTCCGTGACCACTCCAAGTTCGAGCGTCAAGGTGGGGGTCTCAGGGAGGTCTTACTACACGGGATGAACCTCGCCTCGGGACCTCAAGCTCGTAGACCCTGAGCCTTGAGCTGGACACCCATCAAGGGGTGGAAACCAGGTATTCGCCAGGAACCATGCTCATCATGGGTCCTCTTTCTCCCCTCCGTCTCTCTCTCCCTCACGCCGTGGGTCGAGTGTAGTAGACTGGGCGATCTTTGCGTACTGAAAGGGCGGACCAGCTTAGCTAGGTGTCCACCGCTGGTAATACGTGGTGCACGTGGTACAGTAGCGCCTTTTACCGACTGGTACGTAGTGCACGTGGTACACTAGCGCCTTTTGCCGACTGGTACGTGGTACAGTACAGTAGCGCCTTTTGCCGACTCGGCGCTCCAGGTTGTTTGGTAGAGGCCTGGTCCCCGACAACACCATCTGGGCTCGATCGCGAGGCCTGCCTTGATGTCTCTTCGTCAGCTGGTCCCAGGGAGGGAGAGGTAGGTCTCGTCACACACACACACCCCCCTTCGGCAGGAGCGACACAGGGGCGCCGCATGACCTCTCACCTTACGAAATAACCGTGAGTTGTCATGAAGAAGCCTGACCCTGGGTGGTGTGCGCTTCCTTCCTGGCTGCTGGGCAGCACATGCGAAGCCGCACAACCCTCACAACTCCCCCCCCCCCCCCCCACACACACACACACACACACACACACACACGTGCGGACGACGTGCACGTGGTCAAGGCTAGGAGCGCGAGGATAGGAATCGAGGCCGTGGTCACATAAGGGCGATTATCTGACGCGAATATCGGTCACGTAGGGACGATTATCTGACGCGAATATCGGTCACGTAGGGACGATTACCGTTCTGAATATCGGTCACGTAGGGACGACTACCATTCCCGAATATCGTGAGTGTGACATTTAATGTGGTTTGCATGACTGACCAAATATCCCTTAGAGAGTGAATACACGAATGTGTAAGTCGGTGTCAGTGATGCATAGGACTTAATGTGTATCATATAACCTCTGTTCAGTAGAGCCGCCCTTGCCTGTAGTAAGGAGGAGGAGGAGGGTGGGGAATCCTTGAGCGTTTCTAAGGGTTGTACCATCCTGGTCAGGTGTCGTATCGTCGTGCTCAATGGGTCGTATCGACGTGCACGCGTCATATCGTTATGTTTGAAGGAGTGTACCGTCGTACTTAAAGTATCGTACCGTCGTGATCAAGCGTTCGTACCGTCGGGATCAGTCGTTCGTAGCGTCGTGATGAAGGGAAGGGCACGGTGCAATCAATCAGTCAATCTCCAGCTTGGGGATTGCGTCTTTCCCTTGTTTACCAACACAGTTCACTTGTTGACCACCAGAGGGTCGTCTCGGGTAACGTGACCTCGACCACCGTTGTGGCTATGGCCTCACGAAGGGCGGCCCCTCCAACACACACAGACTGACTCCAGCTACCACCTGAGCCAACGCACAACTTGGCTGGCAGCTTCTCTCTCTCTCTCTCTCTCTCTCTCTCTCTCTCTCTCTCTCTCTCTCTCTCTCACAGATGCTTCTCCAGTGTTCATCTTACTGTTTTATCAAAATTCCTGTAGTTGGACACAAGAAATTACTGTTGTTATTGTTACTAATATTCCGTCTTTTCATGTTTGTTCGTCTTTTCCCGCGTTAGCGAGGTGGCGCCGGGAAGAGACGGAGAAATGGCCTCATTCGCTCTCATCCACTCCTCCACCTGTCATGTGTATTGCTCCGAAACCAGAGCTCTTTATCCACAACCAGGCCCCCACATTCCTGTCCGTGGTGTACCGTCTCATATTCCATGGTTCAACCCAGTGACAGCACGTCAGCCCCACGTAAACCACATCGTTCCAATCTTCTTTATCCCTTGCACGCCTTGCACCCTCTTGCACGTTCAGTCCGCGAAACGTCAAATGAATTTTCA
This sequence comes from Panulirus ornatus, assembly GCF_036320965.1. Lineage (NCBI taxonomy): Eukaryota > Metazoa > Arthropoda > Malacostraca > Decapoda > Palinuridae > Panulirus > Panulirus ornatus. The sequence goes on from NC_092231.1 coordinate 4,670,404, forward strand.
CTCCACCTTTGTACCTCCCTTTTATTATTATTACCTGGCCTAGGATAGTGTGTGTGTGTGTGTGTGTGTGTGTGTGTGTGTGTGTGTGTGTGGTGAAGTCTTCGGGGATCTTCTATCCCCCCCGCCCCCACCCCCCACAGCCCGGGCTGGGCCCCAGGGTGTTGGACTGGGTCGTTGGTCGACCGAGCTGTTGGAAGCCACAGCAGCCCTCAGGCCCACACAGCCACCTCACCACAGCCTGGCTGGTCTGGTACACTACGTAGGTACTTGTCCAGTGCACCCTCCAACTGCTCCACAGTCTTGTAGTCTGCTTAATGATGGTGGTGGTGTAATCGTTGTACTGCCAGGCGCCGTGTGGCAACTGTGGCCGGCTCTGGAGCCAGACGACAAATACCGCCGCAAATGCAACGCAAATACGATAATTACATATTATCACACGGGTTCTGCTAATGAGTCCGTGAATGATTGCTTACTGCAAGTGGCCAACCGAATCACTCTAGATGTAGCCTCTTTTTTTCTACAGTGTGTGTGTGTGTGTGTGTGTGTGTGTTTATTTGGAAGACCCTTAATGAGAGAGCTCCCTTAAGATCTCTCTCTCTCTCTCTCTCTCTCTCTCTCTCTCTCTCTCTCTCTCTCTCTGGTAACCACGAGGGAGTGACAGTATCACTACATATTAACCCCATGACTGGTTGCCCTCTACGGCCCGACGCCGTCCCTCTCATCTCCACCACCACCACCACCACACGCCCCGCCGCCGCCGCTCGCTCGCTCGGGAACATGGCATAACTTCAGCTGAAAATAGCCGAAGTCACTCCAGGCTTCAAAGACGCAGGAGGTCACGAGGTTATATATAATCGGAGTTCCATCTCGGTGCTGCCAACATTGAGGGGAAAAAATGTTGTAGCGACTTGTACATTTAGGAGGTCGGTCGGAGACGTAGCTGTAGAGGTAGAAGACCTGCGGAGCCATCGTAAGGTAAGGTAAGGTCCCAGACTCAGCTGTGGAGGTAGAAGACCTCCTAAACCATCGTAAGGTATACATAAGTTAAGGTAAGGCCCCAGACCCAGCTGTAGGGGTAGAAGTCTCTGAAACCATCGTAAGATATACGTAAGGTAAGGTAAGGTCCCCGACCCACATTGGAGGGTAGAAGACCTTCGAAACCATCGTAAAATGTAAGGTAAGGTAAGGTCCCAGATCCAGCTTTGGAGGGGTAGAAGATGTCCTAAACCATCGTAAGATATGCGTAATGTCCAATGATTCAATAGGGCGCCGGAGAAAAAAAAATCCAAGAGAAAATCTCCTTAATCCACACGTTTTAGATGCACATTTACAGAAGTCCACCCTCGTATGTCTGGTGTTTATGGTTGAGGCTGTAGCTAAGTGATCAGCCAGCAGACGACAGACACTCAGGCCCATAAACAGACATGCGCTCCTAATATTTATTAACTTCATACACGGCCCCTGGAGTTAACGAACATAATTTGCAGGGCTCGCCTCGAGCTGTCTGAGAACCCCGTTTGAGTCAGTGCTTCGCAGCGTGGCACCACAGGGAAGCCAGGTCTTGCAGGGGAAGGAGGGCGACGGAGGTGGAGTACCGCAAGGGTGTGTGGTGGGACCTGTAGCGTTCCCCCCTACTTCATTTTGGTGGGGCTGATGGTACAAGGCTGTGTGGTGACTTCGCGTTCATGTGTACATATCCTCTACAGTGAAGTAAATAGTGATCTTTATATATGTTTATATGTATTTATATATATGTATTCATATATATTTGTATATGATTGCCTTCCCTACACTGGGAGTCGCTGGAGGCACATTTCGACACATGGAGACCACAATACATGGGAGTTGCGATGGTCGCGCACCCAGCTGGTATTGTTCAGCCTCAGACGGTCGTTGCGTAAACCACTCCAGCCAGCCAGCCAGCCAGCAGTGTAGAGGCGCTAGTGCCCAGGCACCACCTCCCGCCCTGCCGCAGGGAGAGGCTGAAAAGTGAGGCCGAGTGGATGGTGGGTGGGGGTGTTTGATGTGAAATGGTTTGATGTCATTGATGGAGTAATTCAGTGGTGGGGTGGGGAGGGAGGTGGATTTTGATATGAAATGGAATTATTTGATTGATGGAATGATTCAGTGGTGTGGAGGAGGGAGGGGGGGGGTATGAGTGGATTTTGATATGAAATGGAATTATTTGATTAATGGAATAATTCAGTGGTGTGGAGGGGGGGGGATGAGTGGATTTTGATATGAAATGGAATTATTTGATTGATGGAATGATTGAATCAGCAGTGTTGCCAACGTGATTTGTAGAATGTCATGTATTTTTTCTTTTTATCTTTCCGCTGAGCTGCACACATTGTTCCTCCTCCTCCTCCTCCTCCTCTTCTTCTTCTTCTTCTTCTTCTTCTTCTTCTTCTTCTTCTTCTTCTTCTACTTCTTCTTCTTCTTCTTCTTCTTCCTCTTCTCCTCCTTCTTCTTCTTCTCCTTCTTTATTTTTTCCAGTGTCTTTCTCTCCATTCTTCTTCTTCATCTTCAGACTCGGTGGTAGGAAGAGGGAGAGGTGAATCATGAGGACAGACAAGGTAGAGGGGAGGCCCCGAGGATGGTTGTGGAGTGCATGGTGCAGCAGGATCACTCTGGTCTCTGACGGACTTGTTAATCATGGATTTTGTGCCTTAGCTATGTATACTCCGGCTGAGTCTGTGTGTGTGTGTGTGTGTGTGTGTGTGTGTGTGTGTGTGTGTGTGTGTGTGTGTGTGTTATTTTTGAAGGGGAAGTAACAACTAAGCCAGGCTTAGGGTTGTTTATTGTGTATATCGATGGCTGTCAGTATTTCATACTTGCCTAATGCTTACCTTATGCTTTTCCTATGCTTACCTTATGCTTGTCCTATTCTTACCTCATGCTTGTCTTATGCTTATCTAATGCTTACCTTATGCTTGTCTTATGCTTACCTTATGCTTACTTAATTCTTTCCTAATGCATACTTTATACTTACCCTATACTTACCTAATGCTTATCTTAGGCTTACCTTATGCTTACCCTCATCTTAGGCTTACCCAGTGCTTACCCTATACATGCCTAATGCTTACTTTAGACTTTCATGATACTTACCTCATCCTTACGTGATGCGCACTGCATAATGCTGACGTTGTGCTGACACGATACATTCCCAATACGGCCGCTAGACTCAACAAAGCCTGTAGCCAGCCTAGCCTAGCCTAGTGATGGTGTGTGGAGAGAGAGAGAGAGAGAGAGAGAGAGAGAGAGAGAGAGAGAGAGAGAGAGAGAGAGAGAGAGAGAGAGAGGGTTCGTCCCTCCTGAGTTACAGCGATGGAGGGCGATTCCGTGAACGCCACACTGGCTCCCCCTCCTCCTTGCCCGTCTCCCACTGTTGACAAGAACATTAATGAGTTGTATATATAATGAAATCCGCGTGTCATTAACCCCAGCCTTCACTGGGCGGTACGAGGATTTTGGAATATATATATATATATATATATATATATATATATATATATATATATATATATATATATATATATATATATATATTTTTTTTTTTTTTTTTTTTTTTTTATACTTTGTCGCTGTCTCCCGCGTTTGCGAGGTAGCGCAAGGAAACAGACGAAAGAAATGGCCCAACCCCCCCCCCCCATACACATGTACATACACACGTCCAGACACGCAAATATACATACCTACACAGCTTTCCATGGTTTACCCCAGACGCTTCACATGCCTTGCTTCAATCCACTGACAGCACGTCAACCCCTGTATACCACATGACTCCAATTCACTCTATTTCTTGCCCTCCTTTCACCCTCCTGCATGTTCAGGCCCCGATCACACAAAATCTTTTTCACTCCATCTTTCCACCTCCAATTTGGTCTCCCTCTTCTCCTCGTTCCCTCCACCTCCGACACATATATCCTCTTGGTCAATCTCTCCTCACTCATTCTCTCCATGTGCCCAAACCATTTCAAAACACCCTCTTCTGCTCTCTCGACCACAGTATGAGAATTAAGTCTTATTTGATACAAGGGAATACGAGAGAATGACACAGGGTCATTTATAGGTTGTCTGTGGTGGCAGAAACGTCCAAATACATGGAGAGTTCGGTGTGGATGTATATCTAGGAGAGCAAACAGACGATTTATGGAGAAGTACGTGGAGGAGGATTTTACGTAACCGCTTAGAGGCAGATAAGGTGTGACTCGTGGACATTTTACAGTGAAATGACCGACAGTGCCTTGTCCCTTGCATCGTAGTTATTACGTCATGAACCTGGGCCCTTTACTTGTGACGTAAAGTACCGTGGTTATTACGTCATCAACCTGGCCCTCTTCTTGTGACGTAAAGTACCGTGGTTATTACGTCATCAACCTGGCCCTGTACTTGTGACATAAAGTACTAGTGACAGACGACCACCAGGTATCCCACCCACTAACCTGGTCGATACCAGGTGAAGTCTTCGTTGTTGGGGGGTGGTCTTCACCCCCCCCCCCCCACACACACACACACCCAAGGCTGTTGAATTGGGTCGTTGGTATCGGAACAAGCTGTTGGAAGCCTTAGGTCAGGTCCCCAGTCAGGGCTCCGGGGATAGAAGAAGAGGAAGAAGAAGACCCTTCCAACCTCACCCACCCGCCAAAGACCACACCGCCCCCCAAAGACCACACCATCCCCCAAAGACCTTACCCCCAAAGACCACACCACCCCCCAAAGACCACACCACCCCCAAAGACCTTACCTCTCAAAGACCACACCATCCCCAAAGACCTTACCCCCAGAGACCACACCACCCCACAAAGACCTTACCCACGAAAGACCACACCACCCCAGGTATTCCTGAGCGAAAGCCTTTAACGTATCGGGGCTTCCGTTACCCAGACCTGGCGAGCTGGGTACGTAAACCACAAGATTATACACGTCACTGAACTACTTCGTGGCGTGTGTGTGTGTGTGTGTGTGTGTTTAGGGGAGTTCGTGGACACTGGGAGGTGAGGGGATGCGAACGGTGAGGATTAGAGCCGGGGGGGGGATGGTGTGCGCGGCTCTGTGGTCGTGACCAGTGGTCCGGCGTGGCGCGGGAGGCGTGCCACGGTGTGTGTTGGTTCGTCACGCTTCATTATCTGTGGGTGTGAATGAGGCGGAGGAAGGTCTGACCTCAATCGAGGGGAAGCCTCCTCCTCATCGTTACCTCATCCTCATGATTCTGGTATGTAGCAGTTATTCCCTCCTCCCTCTTCTTCTTCTTTCTTCCTCTCTCTTCTTTCTTTCGCTCCACCACCTCCTCCTCCTCCTTCTTCTTCTTCCTTCTGCTTCTTCTTCTTCTTCTTCTTCTTCTTCTTCTTCTTCTTCTTCTTCTTCTTCTTCTTCTTCTATATCTTCTTCATCGTCTTTTACATTTCTCATTTCCGACTGGGATGCGTCGTTTTCATTTTCTTATCCTTTTCTTGAGCGGCGGCTCGTCTCTCTCTCTCTCTCTCTCTCTCTCTCTCTCTCTCTCTCTCTCTCTCTCTCTCTCTCTCTCTCTCTCTCCTTCGAGGACTCGCTGGGCGCGATCCTCTGCTTCCCTGTCTCGGTATTCCCAGGACCTTCCCTCCTTCCTTCCCCGTACTGTCCTCCTCCTCCTCCTCCTCCTCCTCCTCCTCCTCCTCCTCCTCCTCCTCCCCACGCACCACGGGGGCGGCGCCCCGCGCCCTTAAAGTTCTTCGGCGGGTGGAAGCGGCTTGCTTGTCCTCAGGTGTCCATAACCTGACCTGCTGAGGAGCCACAACCTCTTGTTATATCTTCTTTTTTCGACGAGGTCTCGTTACCCAGGCCGACCTCCCCTCGCACAACCGTACTTAAGACCCACAACACACACACACACACACACACACACACACACACACACACACACACACACACACACACACACGCCTCCCCCACCACCACTTTGACGGTCAGGCCAGTGTATATTCTTCAGTATGACACTAACAGGTCGGGGCTTCCGTTACCCAGACCTGGCGAACTGGGTACGCAAACCACAAGATTATATACGTCACTGAACTACTTCGTGGTGTGTGTGTTTGTGTGTGTGTGTGTGTGTGTGTGTATGTGTGTGTGTGATCACTGTATGTGTTGTTAACCTCAAATTTTAAGGTCACAGGTCAGGCCTCCATATCTCAGGGTTGCACTCCCGTGCCCCAGGGTTCGAGAAGTCTTGCTCAAGGGTCGTAACGCCGTGCTTAAGGGTCGTAAAGTCGTGTTCAAGGGTCGTAAAGTCGTGTTCAAGGGTCGCACCATCGTGTTCAAGGGTCATACCATCGTGGTCAAGGGTCGCACCGTCGTGCTCAAGGGTCGTAATGCCGTGTTCAAAGGTCGCACCATCGTGTTCAAGGGTCGCACCTTCGTGGTCAAGGGTCGTACCGTCGCGTTCAAAGGGTCGTACTATCGTGTTCAACAGGTGGTGAGGGTAGAAACAGCGCAAGTCTGGTCCACCCAGCTGTGGGGTTTAGAGACCCTCCCAAACGGTAAACCTCCGCGTTAATCTGCACATCACGAGGGTTTTTTTTATTGACTTTTAATTTTGCTGTGAAAGTGTCACCATTTCTTTATAACCCGTAGGATCCCCTTCTTCCCAAAAAGCAGGGGAGAGCTGAGCACTGTCCTGTGTCTGTCTCGATGGCATATCGACTGATGGGTACACCTCCGCCAGCCTCGAACAGTCTCGTTGACCAGACTTGCAACATCAGGGGGGAGGAGGACAGTCGCAGATCGGGCTCGCTCGCTCGCTGGTCAGGGGGGTTAGGAGGGGAACTAGTCAGCCCCTGAAGTCACAGATGCGGGCCGAAGGTTACGGCTCCCTTATCGCCCACCTAAAGTCCGCCAGATATGCAATAGTTGCTTACTTAAGAGTTCCCATTTGTCATGACAAAGATGCTTGCCTGTGGCTACGTTATCAAGGTAGAGATAAGTTCGTTGACTTTAATGTATACCCTTGTGTCTGTCTGGCTGGGTATGTGTCCTGTACGTCTGTCTGGCTGGGTATGTGTCCTCTACGTCTGTCTGGCTGGGTATGTGTCCTCTACGTCTGTCTGGCTGGGTATGTGTCCTCTATGTCTGTCTGGCTGGGTATGTGTCCTCTACGTCTGTCTGGCTGGGTATGTGTCCTCTACGCCTGTCTGGCTGGGTATGTGTCCTCTACGTCTGTCTGGCTGGGTATGTGTCCTCTACGTCTGTCTGGCTGGGTATGTGTCCTCTACGTCTGTCTGGCTGGGTATGTGTCCTCTACGCCTGTCTGGCTGGGTATGTGTCCTCTACGTCTGTCTGGCTGGGTATGTGTCCTCTACGCCTGTCTGGCTGGGTATGTGTCCTCTATGTCTGTCTGGCTGGGTATGTGTCCTCTACGTCTGTCTGGCTGGGTATGTGTCCTCTACGCCTGTCTGGCTGGGTATGTGTCCTCTATGTCTGTCTGGCTGGGTATGTGTCCTCTACGCCTGTCTGGCTGGGTATGTGTCCTCTACGTCTGTCTGGCTGGGTATGTGTCCTCTACGCCTGTCTGGCTGGGTATGTGTCCTCTATGTCTGTCTGGCTGGGTATGTGTCCTCTACGTCTGTCTGGCTGGGTATGTGTCCTCTACGTCTGTCTGGCTGGGTATGTGTCCTCTACGTCTGTCTGGCTGGGTATGTGTCCTCTACGCCTGTCTGGCTGGGTATGTGTCCTCTATGTCTGTCTGGCTGGGTATGTGTCCTCTATGTCTGTCTGGCTGGGTATGTGTCCTCTATGTCTGCCTGGGGTCCGACTCGGGCATGTATGTGTCCTATATGTATATCTGTCTCAGGGGTCAGGGGAGTCTGTGTCCTGTGTGAATGTCTGTTCATGTGGGTGTAGAGACAGGGGAGTATGTGTCCCGTCTGTCTGTCTGTCTGTCTGTCTGGGGTCAGATTCAGGGAATTGTACGACGTGTGGGTCAGAGTAAAGGGATGTATGTGACCCTGATGTATGTCTGGCAGAGATTAGGGTCAAGGAATCGTGTCTCCTCCACGTCTGAGTGACTGGGGTCGTACTTAGGGGGAGTGTGTATTATATACCGTCACATACCATCCCTTGTGTTCGTGATAACACACTTAGATTATACTGCAAACGGCGAGGGGGGAGGGATCTAAACGTATTATGACCCATTTCGTGGAAGCTTTTAATTCACAGCTTAATTTGCCTCGTTGCCACGTTCCGCCATTACTCACACGGGAAGATGAACTTGTAAGATAAACGTTTACCTCTCACACTTTACGTCAACCTTTTGTTTTCTAAGTCGATAGAAAAAAAAGAATTTAATTTCTTAATACCTGAGGGGTTGGGGTGTTATTTCTTGACTCATTCCAGCCTGAACTGTGTGAATCACATGAGTCATGATCCGTCATTGTCAAGCGAAGCCCCAAAATGGTTCACGAGATTCACCCAGTTACTGAAACAGTTCACGGGAGCCTAGTATGTAATGAACTAGGTCGTGAACCAATTACTGCTCTTGATGAACCACGAGACTTCGAACACACAGTGACTGAAACACCCCCAGGTGAACCGCGAGACATCGAACACAGAGTGAATAAAACACCCCCAGGTGAACCACGAGACTTCGAACACTGTAACTGAAACACTCACAGGTGAACGACGAGACTGTGAACCGAATCCGTGAAACGTCACCAGGTGAAGCCCAAAGTGACCCAGGAAGACCACACGTCACCAGGTGAAGCCTAAGGTGACCCAGGGGGACCACACGTCACCAGGTGAAGCCTAAGGTGACCCAGGGGGACCAGACGTCACCAGGTGAAGCCTAAGGTGACCCAGGGGGACCACACGTCACCAGGTGAAGCCTAAGGTGACCCCGGGGGACCAGACGTCACCAGGTGAAGCCTAAGGTGACCCCGGGGGGAAGGAGGGGGGGGGAGGAGAGACCAAAGGTCACCATCATCAGCTTTGGCTCAGGATGACTCAGTAGACCAGGAGCCAATTACTGGCGGGAGGGGGGGGGAGTCCTCCCCTTCACCCCCCTCACCCCGTACGGTTGCGGGGGAGGGGGGGTCCTCCCCTCACCCCATGCGGTTGGGGGGGGGAGGAGGAGGGAGGGGGGTCCTCACCTCCCCCCCTCCCCCTCAGCTGATGACTCAGGCAGAAGCCAATGATTTTTACTGGTAACGTTATTTGCTGCCCGTGATGGTGTACGTGCCCCGGGTCACACAACATGAGCATTCATGGCGTCTCCCCCCACCCAGCCCCCTCCCCCTCCCCCGCCAGCTAGCCCGCCAGCCAGCCGTCTCTCTCCCCCCTCCCCCCCTCGGGCAGCCCCAGTGATGTAACCCTTTGTTAGTGCAGGGGCGTGCCCCCCTCTTCTCCGGCCGGCTCCTGCACGTGTGTGTCTGTGTGTGTGTGTGTGCGGTGGGGGATAGTTGGTGGACAGGTGTGTGGTAGGGGCTGACGTATGTGTGGTAGGGACTTGTGTGTGTGTGTGTGTGTGTGGCAGGGGCTAGATGTATGTGTGGTGGGGCTTAGTGTATGTAAGGGGTGCTGGTGTATATATGGTAGGGCCTGGTGTATGTGTGGTAGGGTTTGGTGTATGTGTGATGGGGCCTGATGTATGTGTGGTGGGGACTGGTGTTAGTGTAGTGGGGGCTGGTGTATGTGTGTGGTAGGGGCTGGTGTTAGAGTGGTCGGGGCTAGTGTATGTGTGTGGTGGGGGCTGGTGTATGTGTGGTGGGGGCTGGTGTATGTGTGTGGTGGGGGCTGGTGTATGTGTGGTGGGGGCTGGTGTATGTGTGTGGTGGGGGCTGGTGTGTGTGTGTGGTGGGGGCTGGTGTATGTGTGTGGTGGGGGCTGGTGTATGTGTGTAGTGGGGGCTGGTGTATGTGTGTGGTGGGGGCTGGTGTATGTGTGTGGTGGGGGCTGGTGTATGTGTGTGGTGGGGGCTGGTGTATGTGTGTGGTGGGAGCTGGTGTATGTGTGTAGTGGGGGCTGGTGTATGTGTGTGGTTGGGGCTGGTGTATGTGTGTGGTGGGGGCTGGTGTATGTGTGTGGTGGGGGCTGGTGTATGTGTGTGGTGGGGGCTGGTGTATGTGTGTGGTGGGGGCTGGTGTGTGTGTGTGGTGGGGGCTGGTGTATGTGTGTGGTGGGGGCTGGTGTATGTGTGTGGTGGGGGCTGGTGTATGTGTGTGGTGGGGGCTGGTGTATGTGTGTAGTGGGGGCTGGTGTATGTGTGTGGTGGGGGCTGGTGTATGTGTGTGGTGGGGGCTGGTGTATGTGTGTGGTGGGGGCTGGTGTATGTGTGTGGTGGGGGCTGGTGTATGTGTGTGGTGGGGGCTGGTGTATGTGTGTGGTGGGGGCTGGTGTATGTGTGTGGTGGGGGCTGGTGTTGGAAGAGGCAGTGACTGTGGCTACGTCCATGTAAGGTGGGGTCAGAAATGTCGTTCAGGTGTTGTCTCTCTCTCTCTCTCTCTCTCTCTCTCTCTCTCTCTCTCTCTCTCTCTCTCTCTCTCTCTCTCTCTCTCTCTCTCTCTAACAGAAACACTGTTGCCCATCCCCAGGCTGTTGAGACAGCCAGTGTGTTGCACACTCTCTGACGGAATTCATAAAAAAAAAAAAAGAAATTACATCATTTTTCTTTGTCATATTTCAAACGTGGAATGTGTGTGGATAACACTTCCAGGAGAGAGGGCTCTCTCGGCCAGGTAGGGTCGTGTTTATTTTTTGATCAGAATGTCACTAGGTCGTTAACCATGGTGGTGCTGGAAGTGGTAGTACATACATATGTGGTAGAGAATCACACACACACACACACGCACACACACACACACACACAGTGATAGAGGAACTTGAGGACGTAACGTGAAATTAAGGAAGAAACTTGTTTAGAAAAGTTGTAGACAAAAGTACTTATATAAGTGTGGCGGGTGATCATGATACAATGGTAAGGGACCATGGTTAATGCAGACACCATGAATAGATTTAAGATGGTTGTATGATGGTAGAGGCTGTACAAGCAATGGGGGCGCCCCACGAGTGTACACCTCCGCTCCCCCCTCGTACTATACAAATAGGTGAACCACACGAGAGGGCAAAGCTCTGATAGCGAAGCGGGAGGTATTGCGGTATTGAAAAGGTGAACCATTTTCTTTATTTGACACCACAAAAAAAATGAAGTAAATTCCTCATCATGCGACAATTGGTGTGGAAACGGGCCACAAGAGGCGGTGAGCTACGACAAGACTTGCCAGCAACGAGAGACAGCCATGGAAAAGTGACCATATTCGCCGCCAGCATCAGCGGCTCGAAGTCAGATTCGAACGTTCCGAACACAGGACCAGATTCGGATTCGCGGGAGCCACTTACGTTTATATTAAAGGTAGAGGACGTTTTACGTGGTCAGAACGGGGCTCATATTGAGGGAATGTGGAAGGGGGCTCATGTTCAGGGAATGTGGAAGGGGGCTCATGTTCAGGGAATGTGGAACGGGGCTCATGTTCAGGGAATGTGGAAGGGGGCTCATATTGAGGGAATGTGGAAGGGGGCTCATGTTCAGGGAATGTGGAAGGGGGCTCATGTTGAGGGAATGTGGAACGGGGCTCATGTTCAGGGAATGTGGAACGGGGCTCATGTTCAGGGAATGTGGAAGGGGGCTCATGTTGAGGGAATGTGGAACGGGGCTCATGTTCAGGGAATGTGGAAGGGGGCTCATGTTCAGGGAATGTGGAAGGGGGCTCATGTTGAGGGAATGTGGAAGGGGGCTCATGTTCAGGGAATGTGGGCATATATGTAAACGACCTCACACGGAACTGATAGTCGCCAGAAATTGATCGGATACGTGGCTGAAACTATGAGTAATAAGTATGAGTAATTGTTGAACCAGTTTCCCGTCGAAGGGAAAAAGAGGGACCCGCCCCCCCGAAGCGAGTGGGCAAGTCTGTAGAAAACGGGCTCCTCCCGTAGATGACAAAGTGTCCCCTTACGGTAAACGACGTATCCTATCCCATAGAAAACGAGGCATCCTATCTCGTAGTTGATAGAATGTCGTCTCTCAGAGAAAACGAAGTAACGTCTCCAAGAAACATCATCTCTTGTAGAAAACGAAAATTAGAAAAGGTGATATTCTCCTCATAGAAAATGAAGTATCCTTCCTCACAGAAAACGAGTTTTCTTGTCGTAGAAAATGATACGTGTGCTCAAAGAGAAAGCGAAGTATCGTCCTACTGAAGACGAGTTTTCATCTCATTCAAATCGAAGTATCTTCTTTTAGAAAACGAGTTATCCTCTCCCTCACAGACAGTGAACTATCCCGTGTCATGGATTTGAAGTACCCTCTCATGGAAAACGAAATAACCCATTTCACAGAAAACGACGCGTCCCATTTCATAGAAAACGACGCGTCCCAAAGAAAACGTGGTAACCTCCAATGGAAAACGAGGCATCCTCTTGTCTCACAGAAAACGGCGTATCCTCTCTCATACTGTAGGAATATATACAATAAGGTATCTTGTTCCACTTAGAGACGAAGTGTTAGTAACAGGAGTGGATTTAGACTCTCTCTCTCTCTCTCTCTCTCTCTCTCTCTCTCTCTCTCTCTCTCTCTCTCTCTCTCTGTAATGATGTGATTTTTCGCCCCTTTTTCCTCTTTTTGGCTCAAGGCAAACCCCCACATGATGATTTGTGAACGTCTCTGTGTACACTGGGGGTGTGTGTATAAAGAACGGTCTGTTGAATTCAGTGAAGCCACTCGTGAATGTACACAGTGGAAGTAGTACAGATGTACACAGTGGAAGTATTGCAGATGTACACAATGGAAGTAGTACAGATGTGTACCGTGGAAGTAGTACAGATGTACACCGTGGAAGTATTGCAGATGTACACAGTGGAAGTAGTACAGATGTACACAGTGGAAGTAATACAGATGTGCACAGTGGAAGTAGTACAGATGTTCACAGTGGAAGTAGTACAGATGTTCACAGTGGAAGTAGTACAGATGTGCACCGTGGAAGTAGTACAGATGTACACCGTGGAAGTATTGCAGATGTGCACCGTGGAAGTAGTACAGATGTATACAGTGGAAGTAGTACAGACATTACAGAACTGGGAGGTCATGACGGTAACTAGTTAACTGGTCATCAGAGAACTGTGAAGATCCAGGTGGTGGGGGCTGCACGTATCCACGCTTTGGATAAGCACATGAGTGAGGTACAGCTAGGCTGTATGATACACTGTACATGGAGGAGTTGACACAGACAATGGTATGGTTTATACATTATGAACTTGGCTGATCATTACACTGATGAATGGTAACAGTAATACAGTAGTTGGCGTGTGTGTGTGTGTGTGTGTGTGTGTTGTCCCCAGACTGGCGTGTACCGTTGTCTTCCCTGTGATGAGTGACATGTGATGTCCCCCCCCCTCCCGGTGAGTGACATGTAATGGTCCCTCATGTTTCTGGTGGCTGCTGGGTTTTCATTCCTCTCGAACCCGTGGGTCAGTTTTTGTCCGCACACACACACACACACACACACACACACACACACACACACACACACACACTGAGGTGGCGGTGCTCCCTGGCTGACTGGCCCTTGTGTTGTGTGCGTGTCTGTGTTTGTTTACGGAGGGAGAGGGGATATTGGACTGTCTCGGTGATTGATGCCTTCAACTCCTGGAGAATGCTTTAGGAATGCTTTTGTGGCGTGCCTTCGGAAGACCTTACCTCCCCGTCAGGAGACCTGACCACCCTCTCAGTAGATCCGGCCCCCTCTCCTCCTCCTCCTCCTCCTCCTCCTCCTCCGTCAGGAGATCTCCCCTCCCCACCCACGTGAGGAGGGAGACCTCCCCTCCTCCACACATTAGGATATCTGCCTTCCTTCCCCTCCATCAGGCCTTCTCCCTTCAGGATGTCTGCCTCCTTTCCCTCACCTCCTCTCCCCTCCCTACGTCAGGAGATGAGGTCCACTCCGTCAGGAGAGTCCTCGTCTCAGTAGCCTCACTCTCGAGGAGGAATGTTCACCAAGTCCACAAAATTTGGCAGTAAACACTGCCTGGTTATCTCCACACAGCTCAGCTCCGGGTTGTACCAGATCTAGAAACCATCGCCGACGCTCTGGAGGTTTCTGGTGTGTTTTCTAGGGTTTTTTTTACGTGCTTACATGAGGTTTTCAGTTTCTAGTGTTGTCAGGTCGTTTTAGGTATTTATGTTTTGGTGAGGTTTCACTCACCAGGGCTCGTATAAAGTCACGGGGTTTCAGTCTCTTGTGGTTCTCTCATGAGGTTTCAGGTGTTTGAATTGAGTTTCAAATGGTCTTAGGTTTCAGGTCTCTGGTTTCTGACGGGGTTTCATCTTCTGGCGTCCTCGTAACGCTTCACAACCAGTGAAATATTTATATCCACATATAAATGGGAGAATATATATATATATATATATATATATATATATATATATATATATATATATATATATATATATATATATATATATATATATATATCTAGGCTTTAGTAAACAGAGGGCGTCTCAACAGACCCCGTTATCCTACAAGGATCAGAGACACCAAGTCTGACTTGTGGTGGACATGAACAACCCCTCCTCCACCCCCGACCCCACCCCCGACCCGACCGACACAACAACATCAACAAACATCGTAAAAAGAGACTTGCATCTGCCTGCCTCTCTCTCTCTCTCTCTCTCTCTCTCTCTCTCTCTCTCTCTCTCTCTCTCTCTCTCTCTCTCTCTCCCCTGGGTACTGTTTGTTGTGATGATTATTGCACGGATAGATCGTTAAAGGTCGGTATTATATTACTATTCTTTTTAAGGTTACACGACCATTGTGATATGATGCCAAAAAAAAATAAGAACAGAAGATACATTCCGGTAACTGCAGAGGACAGGGAATGTGCACGGTGCGCTGAACAGACTGTTGAAGAACAGACCAGTAGGTTGATCGGATGATCCTAACAGTGAGCAACGGGGGGTACTGGAGTGTTAACAGACTGTTGAGCAACAGACCAGTAGGTTGAGTGGGTGATCAAGTGTCCGCGACATGCATGACTCAGTCATATGGTGACAGATTACAGCAAAAAAAAAAAAAAGAAAAAGAAAAAAACAGAAAATAATAGTACTTTAAAGACGGGTACAGCGGTTACAGTGCGGGTACTGCGGTTACAGTGCGGGTACAGCGGTTACAGCGTGGGTACAGCAGTTACAGTGCGGGTACAGCGGTTACAGTGCGGGTACAGCGGTTACAGTGCGGGTACAGCTGTTACAGCGTGGGTACAGCGTGGATACAGCAGTTACAGTGCGGGTACAGCAGTTACAGTGCGGGTACAGCGGTTACAGTGCGGGTACAGCGGTTACAGTGCGAGCGCGATGTCCCCGTCTGAGAGGCTCCTGTATGGCCGTCAGCGGCTGGGAATCGTTGAGGATCCCCGAGCTCCAAAAAAAAAAGGAGCCCACCTTACCTTGCTCCAACGTGGGAAGGGCAGCCTTGATGATGTAGGAGCCCCTGTATAGGGAGATTGTAGGGTTGATATTTTTTTTTATCCTCATACATGCTCGTCATTTCCTGCGTTCGCGGGGTAGCGCCAGGAACAGACGAAGAAATGGCCACATTTCGCTCACATCCTCTCTCTACATGTCGCGTATAGATCCACCGAAAACCAGAGCGAGCGAATGGGGCCATCTCTACGTCTGTTCCTGACGCTATGACGATAATAATAATAATGGGGAATCCAAAGGTAGATTCAAATGTTGATATATTAGAGGGCAGACACAAAAGCACCTGTAAACATCATTAAACATATACGTAAAAAAAGCAAAGTCAGACTTTACGCAACACCGTCTTCAGCCTCCGGTGCCATGGCCAAGGCGAGGCTCCAGAGAACACAGCCCCGTACGCGCTCTGCTGACTCTCGTGCTCATTGTGTCAGAGCGGCGAGTCTGATGCTTCCGTTGTCTTATAGTGCTTCATCTATAGAAATTGTGCGAATCCCCCTCACAGCCCGGACTGATTTCGTTATATGACTCATGAGTACGACTATATAGATAAGTCCCCGAGACTCACCTTTTCAGGAGTCTAGGGCGTAGTAGATGGAAGAGTTACGCATACATTCTGGAAATCCTGGAAAGGTTTATCTCCCAATCAGCATTCGAAAGTCCTCTCCTTTCGGCGCGACAGTTGTGCGGGACGTCGTCACATATCACCACTGGAGATGATGTGTGAGGCAGGTAGACCAGGACAAAGCCTTTGAGGACGTCAGGTTGATTGAATCAGAGAAAACGGTGATGACGTCAGGCACCCCTGGAACTGATCAGCCCATTCATCGTCCGCTGGAAGCATTAGTGGCCATACTGGCCGTCCAGTGTGGAGGTCCTCAGAACCCCGCTGGACAGAGACAGAAGACCAAGTGCAAGACACCATCAGTAAACAGACCCCATTAAGCAGAGGCATTGAATACCAAATGGACGGACGGCACCATTAGAAGGGGCGTTGAATACCAAGTACAAGGTACCACTAGTTGGGCCATTGAATACCAAATGCAAGACACCATTAGCTGGGGCCTTGAATCCCATGTGTAAGAACCCCATTAGACACTAGTAGCATGGGCGTTAGATACTCTCTGGAAAGGGAGCCTGGACTCTTTACGATAATTCCATGAAAAGTTGAAACTGGACTTGCATCGTCCCGTTCCATAAAACGAAGAAGGAAAACAGTCCAGAAGAAAGATCGACCACTTGATTATCCTTGGTATGACCCATCTTTCAGATTACTACAAAGTCGTAGGAAATAAGTGCACTCGCTTTCTGGAATCTAATGACGTACGTAACCCATGCCAGCATTGAGTCAGGGCTGGAAGATAATAATGCCTTTCCAGGTGTTGTGATCAGCGCGACCTGAAGGACAAACAGAATTCCTGGCCTCGACTTGACAAGAGCCCTTGACAACTTGACAGTGTTGTCATTGCTCACAAAATGCCTGGGAGATTATAGAAATCTGCAACATCCCGAAGGACGAGTCACAACCCGCTGGTGTGGACCAGGCGGTACCTGGCTCCTGGACCTGAACATTTCCTTTCCTCTGGGAACGCTCCTGGCACCTCTGCAGTCTCCCATCCTCATTGCTGACACGGATATCACAGTTTGCCTTTTCACTTAGCATTTCCAGTGCTGGACCATCTAAACCTCTTTAAAGTAGACGGCCAGCCCAAACCTGAAGGTAAAAGGCCAGCTTAGCATTTCTGGTACTGGACCATTTAAACCTCTTTAAGGTAAAAGGCCAGCCTAACATTTCTGGTACTGGACCATTTAAACCTCTTTAAGGTAAAGGGCCAGCCTAACATTTCTTGTAATCGACCATCTAAACCTCAAAGGTAAAAAGGCCAGCCTACTGCACATTACTGTCACGTGATAAGCCCACATCCAAGCCACTCATGTCATATTCTTTCTGACCAGAATCGTATCAGTGATGCTGTTGTTTCTCCTGGTACTACTGTCATTATACCACACGTATCTACACACACACACACACACACACACACACACACACACACACACACACACTTCAACAAGTTGTGCATAAATTGATCCCGGGCTGACAGCCTGTGTCGCCAGTCACATTCAGCTCATCGCCCAGTGTTCGCAGTGAACATTACCATCCCTCATTGTGCTGGCCCAGCACCGTGTGAGTACCGTCTGCATCTTGGCCTTGCATTATCTGGCGCTGATGCGAAATGTTTGCGTCATCGTCAGTAGGTCTCGTCTATTCATCGGTGTTTCTAAGTCTCCTCCCTCTCCCTCCTCCTCCTTTTTTTTTTTTCTTTCTCTCTCTTCGCAGGCCTATTCATGGTAGATGGTTTCCAACTCGCTGTTAAATGTAGGGACAAAGGATGGATGCTCCAGTCGGGATTTTTGTCCCTGATTGTCGTGGGCTGGACGGTGTCAGGAGGAGAGGGAGAAAGAAACCCCCCTGTGGTGCGAAGATGCGACCCTTGGGCACGACGGGACGACTCCCTAGACACGATGGCAGGACCCTAGTGTAGGACAGGCCTGCCCTGTGGTGTGATCATGCTATGTAGCCCAGGTTAGTACCGTTGTATTCAAGGATCCCACCAGCGTGCTCAAGGATCTTACCTTAGTGCTCAAGGAGCGTACTGTCGTGCTCAAGGATCTTACCTTAGTGCTCAAGGAGCGTACTGTCGTGCTCAAGGATCTTACCTTAGTGCTCAAGGAGCGTACTGTCGTGCTCAAGGATCTTACCTTAGTGCTCAAGGAGCGTACTGTCGTGCTCAAGGATCTTACCTTAGTGCTCAAGGAGCGTACTGTCGTGCTCAAGGATCTTACCTTAGTGCTCAAGGAGCGTACTGTCGTGCTCAAGGATCTTACCTTAGTGCTCAAGGAGCGTACTGTCGTGCTCAAGGATCTTACCTTAGTGCTCAAGGAACATACTCTCGTGCTCAAGAAACGCATATCTTTTCCATTAACCTTTGGTGACTCTGAGATGTAGATGAAAAGCGTAAGAATAAAAAAGTTACATTTTGTCTTCGATCCATTCAAGAGATCATTTCTCGTAAGCCAAATAGAATAATAAGGTTATAGGTATCGTAAACCGTAATTATATATATGCCACTCCACCTTTTTCATTATTTTTTTTTAATCCCGTCTATACTTCATACTTCCTCGGTTAGATCAATAGCGGTCATGGTCAGCCACCACCCTCCTAGGCACTAGAGCACTCTGTTTGCACGACCCTCAAGCAAAAAGAGAGAGAGAAAAAAGAACAAGGTGTCGAAAAGCAGTGGCTGGGGCTTCGAGGCAGAGTGATGGAGGCTTCAGCGAGGAGAAAGACGATGAGCGAGGCGTCTCCAGAGGCCGAAGACGATGTCCACTGCGTCTCGCGCAGCAAACCTGACGAGCTGGGGGACGACGAGACGTAATCTCTTGGGATCAGATGATCCGAGATAGATTAGGAAGGACTTGACTCTGAAGCAATTCTGGTTCGAACCTGGTCATTCGTGAGGAATCAGAGAGCACTTGACTCCAGTAGGTGTGTGTGTGTGTGTGTGTGTGTGTGTGTGTTGGGGGGGGGGGGGGCACTAACCAGCGGGTGAAAATAAGGCCTGACGCTGCTCGATGCGCTGACGGAACGCTGCTCATACCTGCAGACGCTGACGCAGTTGCCATTTTGCTCCTGACGCCCGAGATGTCTTCCCCTCCACACCAGGTGTTTCCATAGTTACTTATTTCAAATCCAAAGAGGGCTTTTTGATGTACTTTTGGCCTAGCTTTCAAACCTATGTCTGCATTATAGGGTGGAAAGTCTGCACATGTGGACTTTCCAATCTCAGAGGGTTTTTTTTTTTTTCTTACCACAGGTAGATCTCTAGACCGGATTCCTTCGGACTAAAGCAGTGTTCGGATTTGGGATGTGTTTCCCGGACTATAGATAGCGACCTTTCCAGTGGAGTTCATCGTTGTTTTTGGTCCATTCTTAGTCGGGATTATTCTCGGACCCTGTGTGTTCCGGACGGGAGGTCTGTTTACCTGCATCGTACTGTATTGTATACTGTATAATACTGTATGGTATACTGTATCATGTTACAGTATTCAGCCTCCTCTCTCTCTCTCTCTCTCTCTCTCTCTCTCTCTCTCTCTCTCTCTCTCTCTCTCTCTCTCTCTCTCTCTCTCTCTCTCTCTCGTTTCGCCAGTTATATAGGGTAGGATCCTCCATCGGCGTCACACAGGTTCGTAAGGGGTGTCCTATGGGTTGGGTTATTTTTCTTTTTTTTTTTTCGTTTTACATCATAAAAATGCGAAAATTCCCCATGCAGTCAGTTGGACCTCTCATGCAGTCGTGTGCTTGTCAAGTGGCATGACCGTCTGCAAGTTGTCTCACTGGCCGTGTGTTGTACTGCTCTGACGTCCCCCACACCCAAGCCTTACGAAGGTTGTATGTCTCTTCGTATGAAACTATCACGTATTATGGGCCAGTATGTATATATATATATATATATATATATATATATATATATATATATATATATATATATATATATGTATATATATATATATATATATATATATATATATATATATATATATATATATATATATATATATATATATATATATGGTTTATATCCATCTTTGAACTTAATCCATTGTCGTTACACAGCGCCACATTCCCTTAGCTTAACGAAGGCATTTAGAACAGCCACAGACCACTGGGTCCTTTCGAAGGTGTTTGTGATGCAGTGTAGAGGGGATCAGACACGGCCGTGTTGGTGTGGGGAGGGGAGGAGGACGTGTGCAGATGTGTCGAAGAGGAAAAACGTGTGGACTTCTCATGTAAGAAACGAGGCGCGGACTTGATGGATCCAACACAACGCGATCTTTGCACAAGGCCTTGAAATGTAGGTTTGTCCTCCCATGACGTTCAGTAAGGAGGAACCGTCGGCAGTACGGTGCTATCGCTCTCGCTATCGCCGTAAGAACTATCGCTGGCAACACCACTCCGGGAGATAGATAAGTGGGGAGGTGATAAGGACCGACCTTGGCGGCGCACGGGAGATGGCTACTTCCTTCTTCTTATCTCTAGGGCGTTTTTTTTTTCTTTTCTTTTGAAAGATAAACTAATTTAATGTAACATACATCTGGGGAGATACCTACCCCACCCGACACGTAACTTCACCTGGCCGGGAGATCTTGGAATCAGACTGGGTGGTGTGGCCGGCTCCTCCGTGGAGCTTGGGGGAGGAAGGGGACCCGCAACGAGCAGGCGGCTGCCATAGTGAAGAGAGGGAGGGGAGCAACGCGATGTTCAGGGGGGGCCCCTGAGGCTGCGACGACCAGGGGGCCCCGGGAGGTGCGACAGCCCTAGGACCCTCGTAAGCTGCGACAGCCGATTGGCAACCCCCTGGAGGTTGCGACGGCCTGGAGCCCCGAGGGTTGCGACAGCGAAAACGAGCCGGCAGAGACCGGCGACGTCCAAGGCCTCCCTCAGCTGCGACGGGTAAGGGTACCGTAGACTGCCGACGCCTCCCATACCGTCTGGCCCCTCCGCCACAGGCGTCCCAAGGACACACACACACACACACACACACACACACACACACACACACACACACACACACACACACACACACTAGCAAGAGCATCACGCACGTCGCAGTATTAATAAGACCACATCTCACGAGAGATGATAACCACAGCAGCGGGCATGTGTATCTCGCCAGCAGCAGCAGCGGTAACGATAATAACATACGCGCATGACATACACCCAGAGCCCTCCTCCCCCTCCCCCCTCCCTCCCTAAACACCAGTCTTTGGTGACCTACCATCCACCACGAGCTAACCATTTCCCCCCCCCCCCCCTACAATGATGGCAATCAACAAGCGTAAGTTACACGTTTTAAACGTTATCTCCTCTCTCTCCCACCCCTCCCCCCTCCCCCTTAGTAAATTAGGGAGCAGACATGTTAATTAGTGCTACGCCTCACATAAATCTTACAGAGTAGGGAAAAAAAAATTGTATATGATGCCGCCAAGTGCTAGGGTTGTGAACGGGGGGAGAGAGAGAAAAGGAGAGGCCTGGCGCCCTCTCCCGAGCCCACCCCGCCGCCTGAGGGAGCGTACGTCAAGGAGAGCCTCGCCAGCCTCCCGCCCTTCATAACACAGGATGTCTGGCCGGCCAGTAGAAGGCCACTGGTGCGCCTTCTACCATTGCGCCAGTGGCTGCGCGCAGAACCCCCTTGAGACGTCGTCGACGATCGCTTTAACGAGTTGACTCAGGTTGAATGAGGTCAGGCGTCTTTGACCTACGTGCGGGAAGTGCTTACTACCGGCACGACAAGCGTGGAAGCACTTGTAAAACACCGCCTCCGAATCCCAAAGGTGCGATATGCACACACACACACACACACACACACACACACACACACAAAGGAGGAGGACACCTTAAATACCCGGGGGCCCAAGACTCTCCAACACCTTGCCATCTACCGCCAGAAACAGCTTGGGGCAGGCACGGTAGACAAGAGTGCACTAGACAAGTACCTACACAGTGTACTAGACCCAGCCAGGCTATGTGGTGGGGTGGCTGTGTGGGCCTGGGGGCTGCTGCAGCCTCCAACAGCCTGGTCGACCCGACTACCCAATCCGAGAGCCTGGTCGACCCGACGACCCAATCCGAGAGCCTGGTCGACCCGACGACCCAATCCGAGAGCCTGGTCGACCCGACGACCCAGTCCGACAGCCCGGTCGACCTGACGACCCAGTCCGACAGCCTGGTCGACCCGACGACCCAGTCCGACAGCCTGGTCGACCCGACGACCCAGTCCGACAGCCTGGTCGACCCGACGACCCAATCCGACAGCCTGGTCGACCAGACGACCCAGTCCGAGAGCCTGATCCCAACCCGGGCTTATTATTCCATCACTCTAGAGACTTATTTAAGCGGTATGAAAGAAAAACTGACGAAATCTAAACGGAAATCGTCTTTAAAAGAAAACGGGTCGCTCTCAGACCTATTATAAACGTTCAGGATAAGGAAATGATACGTTTGTGTCACCCACAATGATTACGTAACGTTTGATGAGAGATACAGTGACCAGAAATACCCATGTAATAGGGACTGTAACAGATACATTCTTATATAGGAACTGTAACACACACACATACACACACACACACACACACACACACACGCGCGCGAGGAAGAATTCCTTCCCATGTATTCTGTATCATACACCACACATCCTCCCATGCTTCTCCTACAGGAAGTGTGTTCCTCAGGCCCCGCAGGATGATGCGCATCCTATACCATCCTAGCGACCCTGGTAGGACTCCCACCCCCCTTCACCAGTGATCATCCTTACCCCCCCCCCACCCCCACCCCAGCACCGTCTTGGTTCGTAGTCTAGACGTGCGTACTGACGTGTTTGTGGCTGAATGACGTCGTGTCTCATCGTGTGAAAGGTTAGGGTGGAGGAGAGTGTGGTTAAGTGTCAGTAACGTCACTGAGTGTCAGCAGCGTCACTGAGTGTCAGCAGCCTCACAGAAGTGTCAGCAGCGTCACAGTGCCAGTAACGTCACTTAAGTGTCAGCAGCGTCACATAGTGTGAGCGCCGTCACTTGAGTGTCAGCAGCTTCACATAAGTGTCAGCAGCGTCACATAGTGCCAGTAACGTCACTTATGTGTCAGCAGCGTCAAATAGTGTGAGCAGCGTCACATAGTGTGAGCAGCGTCACATAAGTGTGAGCAGCGTCACATAAGTGTCAACAGCGTCACATAGTGTCAGCAGCGTCACCAAGTGTGTCGTCAGCTGCCGCCTGACAGCCCCTCGTGTCGTGATCACGTCTCCTGGTGTAGCTTGACAATGATGAGAGACGTCTGGTAGTGACGTGTTGACG
Source organism: Panulirus ornatus (assembly GCF_036320965.1). Lineage (NCBI taxonomy): Eukaryota > Metazoa > Arthropoda > Malacostraca > Decapoda > Palinuridae > Panulirus > Panulirus ornatus. The sequence goes on from NC_092231.1 coordinate 4,693,814, forward strand.
TTTCTTGTTGCAGGTACGTGGTGGTGTGGTTCAGCTGGTGACGTGACCCCTCCTGCAGCTGGTGACGTGACCCCTCCTGCAGCTGGTGACGTGACCCCTCCTGCAGCTGGTGACGTGACCTTACTGTTGGGGATGTGACCTCTGCAGCTGGTGACGTGACGCCCTGCAGCTGGTAACGTGACCCCCTGCGGTTTGGTGACGTGACCTTCCTTGCAGCGGGTGACATAACCCCCTGCAGATGGTGACGTGACCCCCTGCAGCTGGTGACGTGACCTTGCAGCTGGTGACGTGACCCAGAGTTTGCAACGTAACACACACACACCTTGTGACACAGTAAGTACCTAGCCTTACCTGTATTTTCCACTGTAGCCGACATACCATCCAAGAAGACGTGGCCACCTTGGTTGGTCGTAGACCGGGGCTGTTGAGTGTGGAATGATGGTGGGAGGAGGCAAGAGGAGGCAGGCCTCATAACGACCCATCCTCGTGTGTGCGGCTGGCCTCCACACACAAACTATGGGAAGCGTCCGGGTAGTAGTAGAGCGCGTGCCGCGCGTGTCCTGGGGCCTTGGGCGGAGCTAGGGGAACGTGCGGACAGCTGACAAGAAGCCGTGGTCGAAGTAATGTGGACTTGATATGGCACACTGACCATTTCAGATATCCAGCACTCAGATCAGAACCTGGTCACACTCTAGACGGGAATGGATCCTCTGCACAACCACAGGAGAAACGAGTAGAGGTGACTTTTTTTTTGTTTAGAAAATTCAGTGTTGATAGTTGGGGGGTGGGGGGAAAAAATGGACGGAGGTAAACAATGGGGCGCTTGCAACACAGTGAGGAGCCAGTGTGAGTGACGGAACACCGGAGGAGTGGGTTTAAGCCATACACGCAACACACACACATATATACCAGTGAGGGGAAAAGTGGAAGAGGTGCGGTCTGGAACGAGGAGGACGGAACGGCCATAAGAGGGGGCAGCATGTTGCACAACTGGAAAACCCACAGCCGACCGAGCCCAGGGGAGGGAACCCGTCAAATAGGTTGGAAGGCATCGCGAGTGAACTCAAAACACTATAGTAGACCCAGGACAAAGAAGACGGATATAAAACGAAAATAACGTACTTGAGCACAACTCGTATCGAGGGCCACAGGTACCATTGCTCCACTAAGAGGAGAAGAAGGGCACATACCCGGAGACATACGGGGAAAAGCAATGTGAATCATTTTGCAATGAGAATATATGAATATATCACCCCAATGAAAGACACAGACGACTCATTACCAGCAGTCCTCGTCAGGTTACGCGTGGCAGACGTCATCAGCACACTCCAAGGACTTCGTGAAGGTAGTCGAGCCCATGTCCCATGTATTCTGCTCCGAAGCCACCAAGACCCCTGCTGGAAGCCTTTGTGTCTTCCTGAAGAACTACGTAACTGCGTAAGAGCGCGGGCCCTAAAGACCCTCTGGAGGGAAGGTCTGGACTGTGTTATCATTACAGAAACTTTCAAACTGTCCATCAAATGTTCGAGATGGTCTTAAGATGTAGGTTTACTGGATTCTTGGCATCAGAAAGTATCGATACACAAGGGTATCATGGTCTTAGAGTAGGAAGATCATGTCTCTCTCTGTATTGCTTGATCGCCTCGGTGATATTGCTGAGATTACACACACACACACACACACACACACACACACACACACACACACACACACACACACACACACACACACAGACTTTGTGAAAGCCTTTGATAAACATGACCAATAGCGTCACAGCTCAGAGGAAAAGTGGGGAGATGGATGCACAACATCTCAGCCAACAGATCACAACGCGATGTTGTAATCAGGCTAATTTTAAAATGCCTCCAAGGTCAAAAGCTCGGCTCCCTCCAAGGAACTGTGCTTGCATCCACACTGTTTTTTTTTTTTTCATCCTCGCCCCTTGATACCGAGGTATATATGACAACTGCAGTTTCATACCTTCTTTCTCAGGTGAAACTGTAGAATGGTTATGGTGACTTCATGACCAGAGCATGAAATGAGCGGCATACAGAAACGATGCCACTTAACGGCGACGAATTTCAACTACAGTCTTGCTGGGAGGACAGAAATAACAATAAGCACTGCAGAATATTAAACAGAAGCGACATGCGTCAGTAGAACAGTGACAATCACCACTGAGGAATTATGTCTTGATGATCCTTACTTCGGCGACGACAACACAGCAACAGTTGCTTCCGTCGGTGGCTGGATAGATATATATTTTTTAACGGACCATCAAGAATAGAGAAGTAACACCTCTGGTGACGCTCCTGAAGACGCTGATCCTATCCCAAATAGAAACGCTGCTGTGTGTTACCATTACCTTCCAGGTTGGGCGAAAATGCCGTATTTATAAACCGTGCAAAGATCTTTATCTACACCGGAGACGAGGAAGGTGTATCATTATTTACGCTTTGATTTACGCTATCCCGGAGGCACACACCCTGGAGACATCAGGAGGTATCCTATGCGGCCCACTTATGTATGTGGCCTTGGGCGAAAGCTTGGAAGACTTAGTGCAGGATGTTGTAGGGAGGAGCGAAGGCTCGGATAGGTGGATTTAGAGCAAATGGGGGGGGGGGGATCTGATCCAAGAAGTTACCCATAGAGTTCGAGGAAGATGGATGCCAAACGGAGGAGCGGCTTTGTGGTTGGAGAGCGAGGCAGAGGTTAAGCAGGTCGGGAAAGAGAGGAAAGGTCGAATGACAGTAGTTGTTGGAAATGCCTTTGGCTAAGAACCAGAAAGATTCACTTTAGTCGTGGAAGAAGTCAGTTCAGAACAGTTCCTTCCCGTAAGAGCACGTTTGACTCTTCGAGTTTTTTCCGAAGACTTTCAGCTGAAATGAAGGCAGAAAACGAGGTTAAGGAAAGGAAAGAGCTTCATGGCCTGATACACCCTGTTCCTGATACAACCAAGAATGGAGGGAAAAAGCAGCTAAACCCTGACTGTAACATGAAGATGGCCTCTGTTATACGTTCAGCACAGCTGGAGGCATCCCGCCAGATGGCGTTTCAACAGAGGGATTGGGAGTGGATGTGTCCAACTTGGCTGTGGAGTCTTATGTGTGGGCCTTCGGGGCTACGGCTTCCAACATCTTGGTCGACCACTGACCGAACCCAGCGGCCTGGGCCCACCCCGGGCTGTGCGGGTACAAGACCTCCGTAGACTTCAGTAGTTTTTAGTTTTGAAGTTGTTTAAAACAAGTCTCATAAAATTTTTTTCTGATCATTGGTTATAGGATTTAGATTTTATTTCTGTCTATTTTCCCCTTTCGTTAAAGCGATAGAAGACAGCTCACTGGAATGTAGGTGATGGTTGTGTAGAGTTAAATGTAGCGCTTATCAATAATGTTAGATACTGGACTAAGTTTATATATTTGTTGGCAAAACCACTCGTGTTCTATAGCACTGTGTTGTCATCAAACTCCATTTGTTTCCGTTGCTGCCTTTCAGCCTTGTTTTTGTGCGTCCTTGCGCGTTAAACCCCCGATGTCTGATGTTCTCTGTCACTACAAAACACCATGTATTTTTTCTAAATTACCTCCCAACCCCGTTTTCTGTTCCTGTGCGCAATGAACACTCGTTTTCCGTTAGTGCGCCTCGGGAGTGTGTACACACACACACACACACACACACACACACATACATACATACATACATACATACATACATACATACACACATACACACACACATACACACACACACACACACACACACACACACACACACAATATTTTGATGAGCGATCGTTTAAGAGGTCACTCAACTTTTTTTTTAATCTCTCGTTATCGGGAGAGACTCGAGAATCTATCTCAAAAAACGAGGACGAGTCTTGTCTTGCCGATAACAGCGCGCTGAGATGTGCCAACACAAGAGATGCCTCAAGACTTGAATGTCACACCGAAAACTGATATAGATTTGTCCCCCACTCCCTTTAAAACGTATAGAAAACGCACGTATCCCCAGAAAGCAAATTGTTTACAAAAGCGATAGCCCGAAAATAAAAGAAAAGATCAGATTTAAAGGAACAGAAATGACTTCAAGCAGAAGCAGAAAAGACAGGTTGTTTGTTGGCAGAAGTGAGGTGAGAAAGGTTGGATAGGTAGAGAGGGTCTGTGGCAACAGAAGAAGTGGGGGATTACATGGCAGCAGAGAGAGAAGATGGTCAACTCGCAGCAGAGAGAGAAAATGGTCAACTCGCAGCAGAGAAAATGGTCAACTCGCAGCAGAGAGAGAAAATGGTCAACTCGCAGCAGAGAGAGAAAATGGGTAACTCGCAGCAAAGAGAGAGAGAAAATGGGTAACTCGCAGCAGAGAGAGAAAATGGGTCACTCGCAGCGGAAACAGAAGAATATATTTGTGCCCGGGTCACTGAGGGCCGCCTCCCAGGACCATTTGTGCACGCTGGGTATCCTATTTTGCTGCGCCGCCCACAGGACGGTTAGGAGTGGGCGCCTAAAGAGAGGTGAATTCGCGGTTCTTGCCACAAGTGCTGTAGGAACGAAGACGAAGGCATTAGCTGGGGGAAGGGATGGCGTCCGGCAGGCAGCAGCAGCAGCGGTGGTGTCGCCCTCCCCCATCGTGCCTGATGACCTTGTGCACGGGTGTAAGTGGGGGTGCTGCAGGGAGGGACGTGGGGTCGCCAGACTGGGGCTTGGGGTGCCGCAGAGGGGCTGGCTGGGTCCTGGTAGGTGCCAACAGGGGGTCTGCTGGGTCCTGGTAGGTGTTACAGGGGGTCTGCTGGGTCCTGGGGTGCCACAGGGGGTCTGCTGGGTCCTGGTAGGTGCCACAGAGGGTCTGCTGGGTCCTGGTAGGTGTCACAGGGGGTCTGCTGGGTCCTGGGGCGCCGTAGGGGGACTGCTGGGTCCTGGAGCACCACAAGGGGTCTGCTGAGTCCTGGTAGGCGCTGCAGAGGATCTGCTGGGTCCTGGGGCGCCACAGGGGGTCTGCTGGGCCCTGGGGCGCCGCCGAGGGACTGTCCCTCCCGTGTCTTGTGTCTGTGGACGATAATTGCCGCCTGCACTCATTACCCACCACGGAAATTATAGACATATCATCTGACTTTCACATTGACACAAATTATTTCCCAATTATCCAATTATTGTGCGAATAGATAAAGGCTTTTGCATTAATGTTGGGCAGGAGGAAGCGGTGATCTCTGCCAGAGAGAGAGAGAGAGAGAGAGAGAGAGAGAGAGAGAGAGAGAGAGAGAGAGAGAGAGAGAGAGTCTCTTTACCCTACCCAGGTCACACATTATCCACAGGTCTCCCCGCTTACCCTACACAGGTCACACATTATCCACAGGTCTCCCCGCTTGCCCCACACAGGACACACATTATCCACAGGTCTCCCCGCTTACCTCACACAGGTCACACATTATCCACAGGTCTCCCCGCTTACCCTACACAGGTCACACATTATCCACAGGTCTCCCCGCTTACCCGACACAGGTCACACATTATCCACAGGTCTCCCCGCTTACCCTACACAGGTCACACATAATCCACAGGTCTCCCCGCTTGCCCTACACAGGTCACACATTACCCACAGGTCTCCCCGCTTACCCTACACAGGTCACACATTATCCACAGGTCTCCCCGCTTGCCCTACACAGGTCACACATTATCCACAGGTCTCTCCGCTTACCCTACACAGGTCACACATTATCCACAGGTCTCCCCGCTTACCCGACACAGGTCACACATTATCCACAGGTCTCCCCGCTTACCCTACACAGGTCACACATAATCCACAGGTCTCCCCGCTTACCCTACACAGGTCACACATTACCCACAGGTCTCCCCGCTTACCCTACACAGGTCACACATTACCCACAGGTCTCCCCGCTTACCCTACACAGGTCACATTATCCACAGGTCTCCCTGCTTACCCGACACAGGTCACACATTATCCACAGGTCTCCCCGCTTGCCCTACACAGGTCCCACATTATCCACAGGTCACACATTATCCACAGGTCTCCCCGCTTACCCCACACAGGTCACACATTATCCACAGGTCTCCCCGCTTACCCTATACAGGTCACACATTATCCACAGGTCTCCCCGCTTGCCCTACACAGGTCACAGACTGACCACAGGTCTCTCCCTACCTCTCCCTGTAGAAGGAGGGGGGAAAATCCGCACCCTGATGTAGCGCCCTCCTGACCGACACAGGGAGAGCGTCCCTCTCATCCTGCGCTGTGATGAGACGAAAATCTGGTGGTCCAGCCAGCATCTGCGGTGTTACCGGACTCCGCCTCCGCGAGGTTTGGAGAGACGCTCCTTTTTGGTGAAATACGTACGGCTGGGAGTAGAGTCTCTCGGCAGAGAACCTCGCGCCTCGAGGAATAGTCCATCGTTTCCCTGCTGCTGAAAGTAGCGCAGCCTTATTAGAAGTATGAGACAATGGATTATGATCAGTCACGTATTGGCCATCTGCCCGTATCCATGTATACACGCATACGTATGCATGCAAACGACTGCAGTATACATACGTGCCGTAAGCAAATGTATATTTACATTTATACACACACACACACACACACACACACACACACACACACACACACACGTACGTGTATAACACTATTCACATCCCTCTTGGACCCTGGGGTGACTTCTGTCGTCTGAGAGGCCAGAAGGTCGGAATTCCCGTCAACTTGCGTGTACATTCCTACTCATACAGTCCAGTGTACGCTTAACTGTGTTACGTCTCGCTGAAGAAGTATACGCAATATACGCTTCACAGAATGGCGTTACACAAGAGAACTAGTATTTGTCAGATTGTTTGATATCAGTTTTTTTCTCTTTTTTTAGTCGTGTTATATATCCGGATTATTTTTAATCGTGTTATATATCCGGATTAATTTTAATCGTGTTGTATATCCGGATTATTTTTAGTCGGTTATATACCCGGATTATTTTTAGTCGGTTATATACCCGGATTATTTTTAATCGTGTTGTATACCCGGATTATTTTTAATCGTGTTGTATACCCGGATTATTTTCCCCCTCTCTAATGTTTCCCGTGGCTGTTAAGGGAAGAGCTGCTCATCTCTCTCTCTCTCTCTCTCTCTCTCTCTCTCTCTCTCTCTCTCTCTCTCTCTCTCCCGCCGTCATGCTCTGGGAACACCATCTGTGTTTCCAGGAAGTCGTCATACTGGTCACGGTCAGTTGGGGGGGGGGGGGGTGTTCCCAGGGCATCTGTACCGAGCTGTGTGATACCAGGGCGTGGCAGACGTGTGGACTCTTGAGATGACTGAACGAAAGCGGCTCTCTCTCTCTCTCTCTCTCTCTCTCTCTCTCTCTCTATATATATATATATATATATATATATATATATATATATATATATATATATATATATATATATATAAAATATGTGTGTGTTTATGTGTATGTGTGTGTGTGTGTGAAGGCATAAAATCTCCAGCAGGACGGAAAAAAAATTCTTGATTATCTGACTTAAATTGTCATTTTGGGCGTCGGGGTTTGGCACTAATATCCTCCTCCCTGACGTTGTGTTTGCTAAGAGCCAGATGCTAGTAGCAACCATATGTCTCTCTCATCCTTAGTGTCTCACTAACTCACTACATTCCTCAGTCTTTTTTCCCCCTTCCCTCCCTCTCCTCTCCTCTCCCTCTCTCACATTATCTTTGCTGCTATTCCTTTTACATTTCATGGGCCAATCTGCCACAGACGACGGCAACGGATCCTCTGTCTTACAAATGAGCTAGTAACGTAAATCTGATTTGGGGCATTAGCCTTCACCAGCAAGTGTGTGTGGGTGTGTGTGTGTGTGTGTGTGTGTGTGGACGTGAGTGTGTGTGTGTGTGTGTGTGTGGGTGAGTGTGGGTGGATGTGAGTGTGTGTGTGTGCGTGGGTGATAACTATTTGAGTATGACGGGAAGAGAGTTTTACGCTCATATTGCCCCGTCTCTTAACTTTCTATATATATATATATATATATATATATATATATATATATATATATATATATATATATATATATATATATATATATATATAACCACCGTGTCTATTGTGCTGTGTGTACACACACGCACACAGGTCCAGAGGGGGAGAATGAGAAACACCTGGGTTCGGTGTGGGCCGACTGCCGCGCTCGCGCGCGCCTAGGCTATTCGAACACTACGCAGGTCCGACCATCGGCTTGGCCCGCGCCGACAGGACAGAACGTCTCTCTCTCTCTCTCTCTCTCTCTCTCTCTCTCTCTCTCTCTCTCTCTCTCTCTCTCTCTCTCTCTCTCTCTCTCACATAAAAAACGTAACCCGCGCCCTTGCCGATAAACAAACAGGACCCCCACTTACCCGCCGGGAGGGGAACAACAGGCCGGGCTGTGCGGCCACAACAGTATCCACCTTCACCTGCTGGAGGAGGACCTCGTCTCCTTCACCTGCTGGAGGAGGACCTCGTCTCCTTCACCTGCTGGAGGAGGACCTCGTCTCCTTCACCTGCTGGAGGAGGACCTCGTCTCCTTCACCTGCTAGAGTAGGACCTCGTCTCCTTCACCTGCTGGAGTAGGACCTCGTCTCCTTCACCTGCTGGAGGAGGACCTCGTCTCCTTCACCTGCTGGAGTAGGACCTCGTCTCCTTCACCTGCTGGAGGAGGACCTCGTCTCCTTCACCTGCTGGAGTAGGACCTCGTCTCCTTCACCTGCTAGAGTAGGACCTCGTCTCCTTCACCTGCTGGAGTAGGACCTCGTCTCCTTCACCTGCTGGAGTAGGACCTCGTCTCCTTCACCTGCTGGAGGAGGACCTCGTCTCCTTCACCTGCCGGTGTAGGATCTCGTCTCCTTCACCTGCTTGAGTAGGACCTCGTCTCCTTCACCTACTGTGGTCGTCTGCTGGAGGGGGACCTTGCCGTCTTCCCAACCCCCTCCCTCCTCCTTTTCCTCCTCCTCCAGACATCCTCAGTCCACCCTCCCCCCTCCCCCGCCACCCGTGTCATCCGGAGTAATTATGATCGAGCGGTTTGTTGGATCGCCAAGAGGCAGCGAGAGAGAGAGAGAGAGAGAGAGAGAGAGAGAGAGAGAGAGAGAGAGAGAGAGAGAGAGAGAGGAGAATGCGCTTACGATAATAAACAGCGGGGAGGGGGTGTGGGGGAGCGGGGTAGGACTGTAAGAAAAAGAAAACGGGAGGGGGAGAAAGACGGGTGTTAAACAGACAAGTCTCGACACAGCGTCATAGGTTTGTAAACAGTCCGTTGATTGATTAATGTTCGTAATTGCTTGTTTGTGGGGGAGGTGGGGTTAGTGTGGGGGGGTGGGGGGAGGGATGGATGGTCACGGACAGGGGGCGTACTGTACGGCCGGGCTTCAGGGCACCAGAGCCCGGTGCGGTTGTAAGTGCACCCGAGGGACGAGGGATATCTGATTGCGGCAGAGGAGGTGACGGTGCAGTATAACAAGCTTCATCCCCCGGAACTGTTGGGGGGGGTCAGATCCAGGTGATGGTGGGGGAGAGGAGTCGGATGGGGTCAGAGGGGGGTGTTTAGCGACACTTCATGGCTGGTGTGAGAGGGACCGGGGATGACCTTACATACCATTTTCTTTCATGCCCCCTACGTCGGGAGGGAAGACCAGAAGGAGGGGTGGTGGCACATGTGAGTTTCGGAAGAGAGGAAGTTTACGATTTTCTCCAGCAGGTCAGGTAGAGGGAGTCCATGCATGTGTTTGTAATTACTCTCTGTAATCACCTATTTCAGTACAAGGACAGTGATTCCAAGTGTGTGTGTTTGTGTGTGTGTGTGTGTGTGTGTGTGTGTGTGTGTGTGTGTGTGTGTGTGATTATGTAGTTGCAGTCACCCACTTCAGTACTCGGAGGTTAACTCACTTGTCTGAAGACGTGGTGAGTTCCGTGAGGATGAAGCCCCCCCCCCCCCCCCCCCCCCCCGTGCGTGCGTGCGTGCGTGCGTGCGTGTAGGGTCATGACCCGTCTGTGAGCTCCAGCAACAGGTGCTACCAGGAACCACAGCAACAGGTGCTACCAGGAACCACAGCAACAGGTGCTACCAGGAACCACAGCAACAGGTACAGCCGGGAACCACAGCAACAGGTGGGGGAGCGAATTAAGTGTGGAGTTCACGTGCGAATATGATGCGGTTATGCGAATTGTATCGCTCTCACGAGGTTATATGGAGGGTTGGAGGAGGGGGGAGAAGAATCCTACATATTTCTCAGCATATTTTCGTTGTATGTTCAGATATACCCAAGAAGTATATGGTCAGCAACAAGTTTTCAGTGTTTTATTTAGCGAAGTAAACACATTCTGGTGAGGCACATTGTGTGAATTCCCACGCAAGACGAGGGCTCTTAACCTGTGGCCCTCCTCCAGTTCCAAGTGGTCCACCTAAGGATAGAGATAAATAGATGACTAAATGAATTTGTTCCAGCAATAGTATCATCCCTGGTGAGGGTTCGGGGTAGTGTCGTTAATTGTGGGTTCAGATCCGGTACGATATATTGGGTATGAGTTGAAGGTGGTCCTACAGACAGAGCACAGTCGGGGGTCTTTTTAGTGGTCCACATACATTAAGGAGGTTAAGAAACCCGCTGGTGTAAGAGGATTCTGGGGGGAAGTCTGGAGACAGTGTGCTTGTGACGGGCGACGGATTGTCTGTCCGTCTGTCCGCTGACATGAGTCATGGGCCGATCCTTTCTACAGGACGAAGCAGCGGCGCCGTGGGCCAGCAGACGATCCTTCCTTCAGGAGCGTGAGTTGGGCCGAGATCTTGCTGGGCAGGACCTGGAAACATCCTTTATAATCCATCAGCGAAAGTTGCCTTCGTCTTGTTGATCACCTTAACGTCCCGTCCTTCACCCATGTAAACCATTTGAAAGGCATCGCTTATTTAAAAGGGTCGAAGTATATTTACCAATCTTTCAAGTTAAGGTTTCAAGTGATTTAACGGGTGTGTCTGGGGAAATAAGTTCATTGGTATTGAATGCTTTTATATATATATATATATATATATATATATATATATATATATATATATATATATATATATATATATATATATATATATATATATATATATATATATATATATACACTATTTAAAGGTGGAGAATCATAGCGCGAACTGATTTGCGGTCATGAATTGCGTGACGATGCATATGCATGGGAGTTGATGCCAGATTGTGGTGGCGAGCAAAGGAATTGAGGGGAGCTTTTAAAGATGCGGCGCGAGTCGCGAAGATCTTCCTCAGAATCTTTTAAAGCTCTTGACTTGGTTGGGAAGGAGAGATGTAGGTCCTTTTAAGCGAGAGGCTTTTAGATACAGGAACAACCTTGGAAATTATACTAATCTTCCCCCCCCACCCTGGATATTTGACTCACGTTTTCTAAGGGGTATGACTCTTGAGAGACCCACTCCGTCAGGTGCCTTCGTCAGTAGATGTGGCCGGACGGTGGTTGCCGCAGGGGAGGTATCTCTCGTGTTTGGCCGCAGGGGTAGATATCTCTCGTGGTTGGCCGCAGGGGAGGTATCTCTCGTGGTTGGCCGCAGAGGAGGTATCTCTCGTGGTTGGCCGCAGGGGAGGTATCTCTCGTGGTTGGCCGCAGAGGAGGTATCTCTCGTGGTTGGCCACAGGGGAGGTATCTCTCGTGGTTGGCCGCAGGGGAGGTATCTCTCGTGGTTGGCCGCAGGGGAGGTATCTCTCGTGGTTGGCCGCAGAGGAGGTATCTCTCGTGGTTGGCCGCAGAGGAGGTATCTGTCGTGGTTGGCCGCAGGGGAGGTATCTCTCGTGGTTGGCCGTAGGGGAGGTATCTCTCGTGGTTGGCCGCAGGGGAGGTATCTCTCGTGGTTGGCCGCAGAGGAGGTATCTCTCGTGGTTGGCCGCAGAGGAGGTATCTGTCGTGGTTGGCCGCAGGGGAGGTATCTCTCGTGGTTGGCCGTAGGGGAGGTATCTCTCGTGGTTGGCCGCAGGGGAGGTATCTCTCGTGGTTGGCCGCAGAGGAGGTATCTCTCGTGGTTGGCCGCAGGGGTAGGTATCTCTCGTGGTTGGCCGCATGGGAGGTATCTCTCGTGGTTGGCCGCATAGGAGGTATCTCTCGTGGTTGGCCGCAGGGGTAGGTATCTCTCGTGGTTGGCCGCAGGGGAGGTATCTCTCGTGGTTGGCCGCAGAGGAGGTATCTCTCGTGGTTGGCCGCAGGGGAGGTATCTCTCGTGGTTGGCCGCAGGGGGAGGTATCTCTCGTGGTTGCCTCCGACTTGCCTCACCCCCAGCTGGGGCAGGGGATGAAGAGCACGGAAGACGGTCCAGATGCATAAGCGCGTCGGTCGTCTTTCTAGTTGGCTGTGGCATACTGACTACCCAGAGTGCCAGCTGCGTCATTAAAGGCTTAGGTCATTACGTGGTACGATCGTTAGCAGTCTCCCGTGTTTACCCCGACGCTGCGGTGTGGTTGGGAAGCCCTCCCTCCCTTCTGGACGAGAGGGACGCTTATCTTCCATGTGAGGCGTCCCATGATCACCACCACCACAGGACCTCCATCTTGTTTCCAGGACGCACACACACACACACACACACACACACACACACACACACACACACACACACACACACACACACACAAGGAAAAGAGGGTCCTTCTCTCCTGGGGGTCAGTAGAGAGGGTGTTCTTGCCCTGGGGGTCAGAAAGGAGGCCTCCCGGCCCCTTGGGGATCAATCAGCAGGTGAGGTGCCCCTCCCCTTTGAGGTCAGCAAGGGGGGTTCGGGTCCTCCCTCTTGCCTTGAACATGGTCACCGACGGTGAGGTATGGTCCCCTCACGGAGGAGACCAGGACAAGAGAGGGGCAGAGGATCGGAGAGGACATCCCTCCTGACGTCCAGGGTCGTATGACCTGCGTCGGAGGTTGTGTGTGGGGGGGAGGGGTGGAAGGTCACCTCCCGCTTGTCTCACTGACCTGTTTGACCTGGGGTCAGACCCTCTTTCTCCTCCCGTCGTCTGGGACGTGTGTAAAGGACCAGGTCGAAGGTGGCTGGCACCTTCATACCCACGACTCGTACCTCCGTGTGTCTCCAAGGGTCGTACCATTGTGCTCAGGGAACGTACGGTCGTGCTCAAGGGTCGTACCATTGTGCTCAGGGGACGTACGGTCGTGCTCGAGAGTCGTACCATTGTGCTCAGGGGACGTACGGTCGTGCTCGAGGGTCGTATCATTGTGCTCAGGGGACGTGCCGTCGTGCTCGAGGGTCGTACCATTGTCCTCAGGGGGCGTATGGTCGTGCTCAAGGGTCGTACCATTGTCCTCAGGGGACGTGCCGTCGTGCTCAAGGGTCGTACCATTGTCCTTAGGGGACGTATGGTCGTGCTCAAGAGTCGTAGGAGTATCCTCAAGGGTCGTACCCCCCCCCCCCACTCTATCTTTCCCTATCCTTCCCACATGAAATACCACAAATCAGGGAGTTACGACGCATCCCGTTTTCTGATTACGGATCACGTGTCTTTCCTTACATAACGTAACATTCGAAGGCTGATCTGTTCCACACACACACACACACACACACACACACACACACACACACACACACACACACACACATCCCCCCCTCCGTCGTACAGCAGTGTGTGAAGCCACAGACCCGTATAACTCTGCCATTGTCAACGTGACAAGAAAATGTCATGTGGGGAGGTAAAGGGGTGTGGGTTGTGACCATCTCCCCCACGTCACTGATGTAGAGATGGGTTTCTGGTATAGTGTTACAGCCTTCACTCAAATCCTTCTCCTGACGTAGTAAAAAAGACATGTATATATATATATATATATATATATATATATATATATATATATATATATATATATATATATATATGTTTATATATTACACTTAGTTGCCGTCTCCCGCGTTCGCGAGGTAGCGCAAGGAAACAGAGTCCACAGGGAAATGAAACACGATAAGTTCCCAAGCGCACTTTCGTGTCATAATCACATCATCAGGGGAGACACAAGTAAGAAATGTTACAGTCAGTTGATATACAACGGAGAGACGTAGCTAAGACGCCATTTGGTAAACAAGTGATCACCCGGATGGAGAGGATTGAAGAAGAAAGAATCTAAATGGAGTTTTAAGGTTTTGATATTCTAAGGTGACTGTTTAGTGTGTGTGTGTGTGTGTGTGTGTGTGTGTGTGTGTGGACGATTTTGTGAACGTTTCGAAACAGAAGGTACACCAGTTTAAATGATTTAGAGTACTCAACCATCTTTGTTGGAATATTGAACCATTTTCTCTTGGAATATTAAACCGTTTTCTCTCGGGATATTCAGCCATTGTCTGAGAAATAATTTTCAGTCCTTAAATTCAGTGGGAGTATCGTGTACCTGTTGTCTGACTGACTGTGGCCAAGTCTTAACACAGGAAGTTATGTGTTGAACTTTATGTAAGGAATTATGTAATCGTTTTTCTCACAGTGATATTAAAAAAAAAAAAAAACCCACTGGATTTACCCTAACTTAACTGTCTGTTTTTTGCAAGTGGTTTTGTGTATAGTGACATCTATATACTAGACGTTTCCCCACTCGTTGGAATATGTTTTTTATAAAGTGGTATGTTTATTTCTGCAGTGGCGCTCCTACAAACAACTTTGTACACCTGCTATTTCGAGTGGTGTGTGTGTGTGTGTGTGTGTGTGTGTGTGTGTGTGTGTGTGTGTGTGTTGGGCGGACGGGCCGGGCTGGGAAGGGAGGTGGGAAGGAGAAGGGGGGAGGGCAAATCCATCACGCTAAGGCGGGGGTAGAGGGGAGGGGTCAGTTGTGCTCGCCCGGTGGTGGATTTGCCCCGTACCCTCGCGCCCCAGAGAGAGAGAGAGAGAGAGAGAGAGAGAGAGAGAGAGAGAGAGAGAGAGAGAGAGAGAGGTGATGCTCCTGTGATGTGTCTGTCCACTACCCCAGAGACCCGTCCTGCTCCTGTGATATGGCTGTCAGCCACCCCCAGAGACCCAGGTATTGAAGGCTGTCATCCACCCCCAGAGACCCAGGTATTGAAGGCTGTCATCAATCCCCAGAGACCCAGGTATTGAAGGCAGTCAGCCACCCCCAGAGACCCATTATTGAAGGCTGTCAGCCAGCCCCCCAAAGAGACTCAGGTATTGAAGGCTGTCAGCCACCTCCAGAGACCCAGGTGTTGAAGGCTGTCAGCCACCCCCAGAGACCCAGGTATTGAAGGCTGTCAGCCATCCCCAGAGACCCAGGTATTGAAGGCATAGAGAAAGACCCTCCCTCCCCCCAAAAAAATATCACTAGATATGAGGGATGAGGCGAAGTGGATTCGTTATATACGCAGGCAAATCATCAGGTGTTGGACGAAGAGGAAGGCAGCTTGGCAGAGAGGATAGTCTTCATGGTGAGTTAAAGAGGCATTAAAACTGCACCGAAGGAAGAGAAAGCACCATCTACAGGAGCCTCACACACACACACACACACACACACACACACACACACACACACACACACACACACTCTGACAGCGCTGCGGATGCCACCACAAGCTACAAGGCAACAACAGGTAGCCTTGCTCACGCCCTCTACAGAGGACAAGTAGTGGTAATACGTAATCCTGCGGCCGGAGCAAAACCCGATACTGTAGCGCACGACTCACTCACTCGCTCAGAGAAAGGCGTCGGTGTCATTATGAAGGCTGTGTGTGGGAAGGACTTGGTGTGTATGATGATCAGGCGTTGGGCTACACAGAGGGAAGACGTGGCTCATTGGCATAATCAAAGTGGCGATCGACTCAAGAGTTAGCTTATAGGTAGTTAAGTAGGTGAATAATGTCGTAGTTAAGTAGATAAATGTCGTACGTAGATACCATACGTAGGTACGAAGATACCATTCGTAAGTTGGTAGATACCATACGCAAATAGGTAGATACCATACGTAAATATGTGGATACAATACGTAAGTTGGTAGATACCATACGTAAGTAAGTAGATACCATAAGCAAGTAGGTAGAATACCATACGTAAGTAGGTAGATACCATACGTAAGTAGGTAGATACCATACGTAAGTAGGTAGATACCATACGTAGGTAGGTAGATACCATACGTAAGTAGGTAGATACCATATTTGAGTAAGATGATACCATACTTGAAGTAGGAAGATACCATACATGAGTAGGTAGGTACCATACGTAAGTAGGTAGATACCATAAACAAGTAGGTAGATACCATACGTAAGTAGGTAGATACCATACGTGAGTAGGTAGATACCATACAGACGTGTAGATACCATACGTGAGTAGGTAGATACCATACGTGAGTAGGTAGATACCATACGTGAGTAGGTAGATACCATACAGACGTGTAGATACCATACGTGAGTAGGTAGATACCATACGTGAGTAGGTAGATACCATACGTGAGTAGGTAGATACCATACAGACGTGTAGATACCATACGTGAGTAGGTAGATACCATACAGACGTGTAGATATGACTGATTTTTTTTGTATGAATTGAAGTTGTTATTCATATAACAACGATTGTCTGCTTTCTTTTTTCCTCCCCAGTTATCTTTAGAAGAGGAGAAGTTGTGAGATATCTCTCTCGCCCTCAGGGAAGAGACGGGTGGGAGACACCCGCTTGACCTGTAGCTCCTTGCCCTCTGGTCACCTCTGTGAGGCGAGTGTGTGTGTGGGTGTGTGTGTGTGTGGGTGGGTGTTCATTGCTACACCACCCCCGTGCCTTGATGTTCTGAGGCCCACGTCCGTCATCACGAACATCACAACCAGATGGCATCACTTTTGTCGTAAGGCGCGGAACGATGTGTGTGTGTGTGGGGGGAGGAGGGGGGGGGGGTTGGTGTGGGGTTGCGACTTTACTGTGAGTGGTATATATATATATATGTATATATACCAAATGGCGTCCTATCTACGTATCTTCGTTGTATATCAACTGACTGTTATATTTCTTTCTTGTATCTACCCTGATGATGTGATGATTACACGAAAGTGCACTTGGGAACGTAAGTATTATTTCCCTGTGGTTAAGAAAGGAAATATATATATATATATATATATATATATATATATATATATATATATATATATATATATATATATATATATATATATATATATATATATATATATACACAGGGGTAGTGGTTCCAGGTGAATATGAGTGTGCGACAAGGATATGTGGTGTCACCGCTGCTGCTTGATTAGTTAATTGATGGTGATGTGAGGGGGGGTAAATGGTGGGGGTCCTAGAGAGAGAGAGAGAGAGAGAGAGAGATGAACCGGCTGTGGTGAACTGGTTTGGACATATGGAGAGGATGAGTGAATACGGACAGACGAAAAGGGAGGGAGCAAGGTAGACGGGGAGATCGAGGAAGGTGCGAGGCGTGCATGGGAGAGAGCGATTTGGAGTGATGTGGTATACAGGGGGTGACGGGTTGTCGATCAGAGCATAGGAATCTGTCATAGGAAACCATGAAAAGGTCTTTAGGGCTTGGCTATATATATATATATATATATATATATATATATATATATATATATATATATATATATATATATATATATATACTCGTCAAGAAAGTTCAGCTTCCGAAACAGAACCTCCGAAAACATGTAGTTACTCCGAGCGCTGGTGCAATGCGAGGTTACATGCAACCAGAGAACATTAACAGTCTTATAGGTCAGCAGCTTTAGGGGGAGGGAGGGAGGGAGGGAGGGGGAGGAAGGAGGAGCGAATGTACAAGAGTCCAATTTCATTTGCAAAATGTCATCAGTGAGTCGCCCTCCAGACGCCAGGCTGTCGTCCAGTTTATGATGTGTAATTCTCGAGTTTCTCAGGAGGGAGGGAGGTTATGGCCGAGGGGGGACTATGGCCAGCCAAGGCCGGGCGAAGGGAGAGGTGAGGCACGTGATGAGGATGGGGGGTTGGTTTTTTCCTCCTGACGAAGGCGATGACGAAGGTGGTGGTAGTGGCGGTGGTGGTGATAGGTAGATAGTGGTGGTCCTCCTGGTGCACAGGGTGGCGAACCAGAGGGAGGTGTGTGTGGGGTAGGTGGGCGGCACAGACGGAGGAGGAAATGTGCAAGCGGGGTTAGGTGGGTGAGTGGGAGAGGTCATTTACTCCCTTTGAGGGGGAGGATAGCGTCCACGACCCTTGAGCACGAAAAGATGCTACCCCCTTCACTCCTACCCCTTAAGGGAGCACGACCTCTCGACCCCTTGAGCACGAAGGGTACGGGTCTTCGAGTCCGATTCTCAGGGGGGTCAGGTCAGTCAGAGGTCTCAGAGGGGGTCAGGTCAGTCAGAGGTCACGCCCGCCGTCGACGGATTGGGAGGAAGGTGCGATGTGCCTCGTGCTCTAGGGGGTTCGTCCTTGAGAGGTCAAGGACAGGGTGAGGATGAGGCCAAGAGGAGGAGAACGAGAGAGAGAGAGAGAGAGAGAGAGAGAGAGAGAGAGAGAGAGAGAGAGAGAGAGAGAGAGAGAGAGAGAGAGAGAGACCACTGGTCACCGCAGGTGAAAGAGGAACAGTGTAAAGCAGCAACATAAACAAAGACGCTACTACTACTACTACTACTACTACTACTACTACTACTACTACTACTACTACTACTACTACTACTACTACTACTACTACTACTACACACACACACACACACACACACACACACACACACAAGACCCGACAGACCTTGAAATGTTTTTAATGAAGGTATAAATTACAGGGTTGACGGTAAGGGGGAGAGAGAGAGAGAGAGAAAAGGGAAAGAGGGGGCGGGCAGGGAGGGAGGTGGGGTGTGGACGACTGGGGGAGGACTCAGGGGAAGGAAGCGGGAGGGAGGAAGGGAGGGAGAGAGGGGTGAGGGAGGGAGGGAGGCTTGGCCGTGTCCTTGCCTGGGGTGGATCAGATAAGGGGTGTGTGGCGCCACGTAGACCAGCAGTCCAGGTCAACGGGAGCTGTGGCGTCCCTCAGGCCACCCACTGCTGCTGCTCCCTCCGCCACTACCACCACCACCGCCGCCACCACTATTACTACCACCACCACTACCACCATTACCACTACCACTACTACCTCCATTACTACTACTACTACCACTACCACCATTACCCTACTGATACTGCCGCCACCACTACCACAATTACCACTACCACCACCATTACCCTACTGATACTGCCGCCACCACCACAGTTACCACCACCTCTGCTACCACTCCCACCATTACTACTACCACTACTACCACCATTACCCTACTGATACTGCCGCCACCACCACAATTACCACCACCTCTGCTAACACTGCCACTGCCACCGCTACTGTACTGATCCTGCCACTACCACCACCACCACAGCTGCCACTACCATTGCTATTACCAGCGCTACCACAACCACCACTGTAACTATCGCACGACCGCTACCATCGTCATCACTACCACAACTACTACCATTACAACCACAGCCGCTGCATCGCTGCCACTATAACAGCCACTACCATCCCTACCATATAAGCCACTACCACCACTGCCACTACCACCGCTAGCATATTACCACAGTCACTACCAACACGACCGCTGAAGCCACTATCACCACAACCACCTACTACACTACCACTACCACAGCCACTAACTCTGCTACCACCACCACCACCACCACTAACCCTGACATCATTTCTGCCACAAGGAAAGTGCCTTTGCCACCAGCGTAACCTAGTGGCGCCCCAGCCACTACCCCTGCTACCACCAGAACCATTACAGTCAGCGCCTCATGCCCTCACTCTCCACCACCACCACCAACACCACGAGTAACCAGCGTCGTTTACCGCTACCAACATTCACCATCGTCAGTTTCCACCTGAGACAATCTCTCTCTCTCTCTCTCTCTCTCTCTCTCTCTCTCTCTCTCTCTCTCTCTTGGTACCTACCATACCTTCGCTCTTTCGCCACAGCTAGACGACACCTCCTCCTCCTCCTCCTCCTCCTCCTCCTCCTCTGAGTCAGGTACTCATCACCACGGCTGTTGGTAAGCCACCCTCATGATGAGTGAGCCCCCCCCCCCCTTTCAGCAGTCCATCACCCATGCATGAACCCTGTAAACCATCGATGACCACGCTAACTGTACCCATCCCTCCCCAACATCAGTGTTCTCAATCCCCCTCATCAATCCGTCGTCCCTCCAGCATCGAGGTACCGTTCGTTTCCCCCCTCCGCAATTACTGCAGTGGGTAAGGAGACTGGCGTACCTACGTACCTCCGTACAGTTACGTACCTCCTCCGTACCATTACATACCTCAATACCGTTACGTACCTCCGTACCTTTACGTACCTCCTCCGTACCGTTTGCTGGCTAACTGGGTGTACCCTGCGCTGCAATGTGTGTGTGTGTGTGTGTGTGTGTGTGTGTGTGTGTGTGTTAACGTTTGCCAGTATCGATGGCTTAGACGTGTCGTTTCAGCAACGAGAGAAACGTGGAGATTTCTCCACGCAGACCTCAACCCTCCCTCCTTCCGTCGGGCGAGGTGTCTCTCCCTCCTCCGCCTGCTGCTCCTTTGGACCTTCTGCAGGAGACCAGGGCATCAGTGTGTCCCCTTTTAGGTCGTCGGGGTTGAGGGAGTAGGGAGTAGGGGGGTGGGGGAGGGGGCGTTGTGACCAAAACTGGTGGCGCATATTGTCGTTTGGGTTTAATATAAGCTGGAGAGGAGACGTCTAAGAAAATTATTTACGGCATGGATCAGACCCCCGAGCGAAGTGTGCATCGCCACTTCGGTACGGCATGGATCAGACCCCCGAGCGAAGTGTGCATCGCCACTTCGGCCCGCTCGACCTGAAGGTGGGGGGAGGGTCTCTGTTGATCTGCTGGAGAGGATCCAGAGGAAGGCGACAGAGATACTGTATCAGTTTGAGGGGACGTAAGTTGACGGGTTGAGCACATCCTTAGCGTTACCCTCGTAAGTTGGTTGGGGGGGGGGGGGGGGGGCGAAAGAGAGGAAGGAGGGAGAGGGTGGGTAGACGCGATGACTATGCCCAAGGGTTGGACTGTAACTGGTAACGCGGAGACAGAACGCTTCTTCAGGAGTGTCTGGCGGGCGAGAGGCCATAGCAAGAAGTTGAAAGCATTACGTGTAAAGATAAGAAAAAGACAGACGGAAATGGTCCTCTGATAACAGAGTTGTGTGGACATGGAAGAAGCTGAGAGAGAGAGAGAGAGAGAGAGAGAGAGAGAGAGAGAGAGAGAGAGAGAGAGAGAGAGAGAGAGAGAGAGAGGCCTTGGATGAAGAAACATTATAGATAAGTTTATTAGATTATATGATTCAGAAGAGAGTATAAGAGACGCCCCTCCAGTAGTGTAGAATAACAAATTGCTAATCACACACACACACACACACACACACACACACACACACACACGCCACTGGCATAAACTACTTACATGAGAGTCAGCATAGATTCAGAAGGAGTAGACCATGAACAGCGAATCTGTTGGGACTTCAGCAGCACAGCAGGGTTTTTAGAAAATAAGAAGAAGAAGAAGAAAACGAGAGTTGGTTGGTTGGTTGGGTGGGTGGGTTGTGTATTCTGGGACTGATAGCGTCTCCCACAGAAGAGCGATGGTGTAGCTAGATATCCAAGTTGGTGTCAGAGGGAGTCTGTTTAGACAGACTAATTACTATGCAACTGTGTGCGCGCGCGCGCGTGTGTATGTGTATATGTTTGTGTGTGTGAGAGAGAGAGAGAGAGAGAGAGAGAGAGAGAGAGAGAGAGAGAGAGAGAGAGAGAGAGAGAGAGAGAGAGAGAGAGAGAGCAGAAGAAGAAGAAGATGCAAGTCAGGGCAGTCTTTTAAATTTTTTTGTTCTCTATTTTTTCCTCGAGTTGGTTTAGCGTGACAATTAGGCTCCCCTCAAGGCTCGCTGTTGGGACCGCTGCTCTTTTATTTTTCTTCCTGTGGATTAGCTGATATCAAATCACGCTTGATTATGTTTGTTGACAGCGCTTGGAATTTATGAATGAACTGCTGGCGTGAGAGAGAGAGAGAGAGAGAGAGAGAGAGAGAGAGAGAGAGAGAGAGAGAGAGAGAGAGAGAGAGAGAGAGAGTACTCTGCGTTGCCACGGACTCAGACGGATGACTGCAGTGGTGATAAGAGATACACAGTTAATGAAATCTGACGCTGGAAAAGATACAGTCATGGAGATGGGGGAAAGGGTTTTAATGGACCATATTGTTATTCCTATACTCCATGACCCTACAGATGACCTGTATAAGGGTGTCAGTGGACCATATTGTTATTCCTATACTCCGGGACCCTACAGATGACCCGAGTAGTCCATGGAGGTCATTCCTTTCAAAAATGGATTAATATGGTATCGCCACAATGTCACCCGGAGACGAACAGCACACTCAAGGAGTTCAGCCAGAGTCGACCTGACAGGCAACATTATAGAAGGAAGCTGATGGTGGCTTAAGCCTCCTTGATATAGAAGTTTTTTTTTTACCCTTGATAGGCAGGTAAAGTTATGCATTACTCTCAGCCTTTACAGCCCAGCCAGCAGGGGCCATACCTTGCAGACGGTAATAAGAAGACTCCATTTTCCGGTCTTGCTGCTTTAGCGACCACTCCAAACAACTCAAGATCTACCCTTCGCCTCCCTCACTCTTCAAGCGGCCGTGATGAAGACGCCTCCATACGTCGATGAAGACGCCTCCAGATATCGATGAAGACGCCTCCAGACATCGTTGAAGACGCCTCCAGACATCGTTGAAGACGCCTCCAGACGTCGTTGAAGACACTTCCAGACATCGTTGAAGACGCCTCCAGACGTCGTTGAAGACGCCGCCAGACGTCGTTGAAGACGCCGCCAGACGTCGTTGAAGACGCCGCCAGACGTCGTTGAAGACGCCGCCAGACGTCGTGGAGTACCCAAGTTGTCATTTTCTCGCCTCCAGATGGGACAAGATTCCCGAAACAATGCAATACAATTTCAGCTCTCCATTGTTTCTCCCGTCGGTCTGGCCCACCGTCCTGGTTGTTGGCCACCTCTCGCATGTACATGTGGGCTGCTTCTAATGCTTCCAGCAGCAGCAGTTGTTTCCACAAGCCTCTGTGTGCATTACCCCCATCCTCTTGCCACTTGGGGTCGGTGTCCACACTTGTTGTGCACACGGACAACCAGCGCATTCGAACTCCTGTATATCAGGTTTACGCTCACTGACTCTCATGGTCACACCTCGTCCCCCCACATCCCGTGGTATACGGTGGCACATCGGGTAAATGGTATACCGTATAGCGCTCTACGTTGATATTCCGCTCCTTTTTTTCTTTTCTTTTCTTGCTTATAGTGTATCTTCACTCCTGACGAAGCGACTGTGTCTGCATCCCGTCTTTCTGTGAGCACCCGCTGATGCGCGAGGGCCCCCCCCCTTTCCTTGCATATGAGACTCTCGTATATACCTCTGGTTTCCCCACTGTGATGGCATGTCAGCGGTCCTCCTTTCCCCTCCTTAGCGCTGTCTTACGGGCCTTTGTCCTCGAGTATGATCGGTAAGCCCTCAGGGTAAATGTGACTTGTTGGGCGCCACGGCGATGCATGTCTTCTCTGCTTCCAAGAACTCGCCACTGCGTATTCTGATTAGCCTCAGAAGAGAAGCCCGGTGATTACTCCTGGGACTTGCGCTCTCGTGTCGTGGGGAGGGGAGGCGATGGACCGGGCCATTTCTGTTGGTACGGGTTTGAGGTACACTGAGAACACAGCAATCGGGTCAAACCTCCATATGAACGCATCTAGCTCACGGCTCTACCCTTGTGTGTGTGTGTGTGTGTGTGTGAATGACAACTTGGTGTCAAGTTTTTGCAACCCGAGTTGTTAACTTACTCATAAGCATAAAGTAAGACGTAGCCTCATATCCTGTAGGAAACCTTTGTTAATGGGAACGCCACACACACACACACACACACACACACACACACACACACACACACACACACACACACACATGCACACTCCTCAGGGTGGTGTAAGGGAAAGAATTGATTACATTAAGGTCTAAACAAGAAAAGAGGTAAGATCCTTAGCCACAGAGGGAGATGGAACAGCTCACGTCCCCTCACAACTCATGTAGGGTAACATCTACATAACCTCAGATTCCCCTCTCCCCCAGAATCCCTGCGGGCACAACATCCCCAGAGAATTGCCACAAAGAACCCCAGAGTATCTCCCCGACACAACACTCCCAACAACCTCCCCACGTAAATACAAACCTCAGAGTGTCCTCTTACAAAACACCCCAAAGATAGAATTTCATAACATTCTCAGATATCGTCTGGACGCTCCTTCACACCCCCAGAGATGTCACCTAGTAGAGTGCTGTTCTTAAATCACCCCAGAGAAGTCCCCTATAGACTACTTTCCTTACACAACACCCGAGAGGACTCCCCCCCTTAGAGCTTTACCAACACAATTCTCCAGAGAATTCCCCTTTTCGATTACTACAAAAAGCCTTGGACAATTTCCCTACATAATTCCCTGGAGAATTCCCCTTTAGAACACCTTAAGGAAAGCAACACAGACTCCTGTGAGACTCCTCCGTAAGCAGACCTGTAAAACACCCCAGAGTATTGTATGTTACAGATCCCCCCTGAATACAACACCCCCAGAGTACCCTATGTTACAGATCCACTACGATATCAACAACAGCAACAACAACAAAAACAACAACAGCAGCGACAAAAACATTAATCTGAATACGTCGAGAGAACGAACCCCCTTATCTGGGCAGAGAGAGAGAGAGAGAGAGAGAGAGAGAGAGAGAGAGAGAGAGAGAGAGAGAGAGAGAGAGAGATTGTGTGTGTGTGTGTGTGCGCGCGCGCGTCATGTGAACTGAAGAAATCTAAATGAAGGATGTGACCCATGGTGGCCATCATGGGGGGGGGGGGAGGTTGCGACGTGAGGACCCGTGGTGGCCATCATGGGGAGGTTGCGTGGCCATCATGGGGGGGGGAGGTTGCGACGTGAGGACCCGTGATGGCCATCATGGGGAGGTTGCGTGGCCATCATGGGGGGGGGGGGGAGGTTGCGACGTGAGGACCCGTGGTGGCCATCATGGGGAGGTTGCGTGGCCATCATGGGGGGGGGGAGGTTGCGACGTGAGGACCCGTGATGGCCATCATGGGGAGGTTGCGTGGCCATCATGGGGGGGGGAGGTTGCGACGTGAGGACCCGTGGTGGTCATCATCATGGTAGTGGTGGTCATCCATGGTTATGGGTTGCTCCAGTTAATGACCTCTCTAAGACAGGGCCAGATGCTGCCTGCACCTTCGAGGTCAGACGAGGTCAAGGTGCTACTGCTCCTGCTCCTGCTGCTGGTGACCCCTGACCTTCCCCAGCTGTCGACCCATGACGTGTGTGGGTGGGGCCATAGGCGGCGCCTGGCCTCCCTCCCTGATCCTCACCACACAGCTGATGCTTAACACAATATATGAGAGGTTGTTTGTAAATACGAGACGAACACACCGTAAACAGAGCGAGGAATTTATGAATGAAAATGGGCGTGAGGGAGTTTAATCGTTTTCTTTGCTTTTATGGGAGAAAATGGAGGATAATCGTTCCTGACGTCAGTAATTATGTTGATGGATGGAGAGAAGTCTCTGTTATGCCGGGGGTTCAAGGGACGATCTGCTTTGTATACTGACGTAACGTAAAACAGAGAAGGTGCAAGCAAGCGGGTCTGGCCCTGCGGCACCCCGTCACAGCCACCCTTCACTACTCGCAAGCACACACACACACACACACACACACACACACACACACACACACACACACACACACACACACACACGCGCGCGCGCGCGCCCTGGCGGAAACGGGGAGATGTTACATCGTCCTCCCAACCAGAGTCTGGTTATCTGGATTTCATTGGTCGAACCCCACTGCTCCCAGCCAGCCAGACAGCCACCCAAACCTTCCTGCAGCCAGCCAACTCCCACGTCGCCACCCCGCCCAGCGAGTGCGAACCAAGGTCCTCGTCTGGTGTTGGCGAGGTCGTCGTGGAGCAGCCGTGGGGTCCGCCAGCCACGCTGCTGAGGTATCCACACACACACACACACACACACACACACACACACACACACACACACACACACACACACACACACACACACACACACACACACACTTGTGGATATGTGGAGGGTCATGAGAGGGGGGCCCGCCCGCTTGGCTGCTGTCCTTCCAGTCTAGCCAGCGGCCTTGAGGGAGTCCCCGTTTGCCCTCCCTACTCCCTCCCTCCCTCCCTCCCTCCCGCACTCCATCCCTCCCTCTCTCCCTCCCGCACTCCATCCCTCCTTCCCTTGCCCACGTCTGCCGCCATTCTCCATCCCACTTCTACCCCACAGGTCTCGTTCTCCCTCCTTCCCCTTACCCCTCCCGGCACGGCCTTCCTCCTGCTATGCCCTCCTACTTACCCCTACCTCCTCCTTCCCCCGACTCTCTCTCTCTCCCTCCCTTCCCTCTATGTAAACCGCTTCACTAAAGCTCCTGGCTGAGGGCTCCCTCACGCATCTGCTCCAGCATCTTAACAATTTTAGTCATTTTTCTGCCCAAAGGATCTTACTGTCGTGTTCGAGGGTCGTGCCGTCGTGTTCAAGGATCATACCGTCGTGCGCTCAAGAGCCACACCGTCGTGTCTAAGAGTCGCCCCGGTCTCTTGAGACTCGCACCGTCGCGCTGTCGTGCTCAAGGATCGAACCATCTTTGTTCAGGAGCTGAAGCCTCCTAGTTGCACGTAGAAAGCGTATCACACACCAAGATCCACACCAGAGTGAAAATTAATACGGACTCCCCATATCTATCGTCTCTTGCTTCAGTTTTTTTTTTTTTTTTTTTTTACTATTTTGCCGCTAGATGAGATTTTTTTTTTCATATGCGAAGAATGTATTTGGAATGAAAACCAATGCAGCGAAATTTACTGAAGAGAAGAGATGGTGTTGGCGACACTGGAGTAAATAAGATAGAATTCCTGGGCCTCCCTCACATGTGTTCAACGTCATGCACGCAAGGAACTCCTGAAGAAGGACTTCGAAATAGACGACTATACAGCTCCCACTTCCACGGGGGGTCAATGAGGCCAACCTGCCTGTACGTCAACCTTGACCACAGATTAGACTTAGAGCTTATCAGGTCTCTGTGTCACCAGCATTCCCTCCCACAGAAGATACGGGATAGTGAAGAAACGATTGGAAATGCCTTTTGTATGATTTAACAGCTGGCTTGATCAATATTGCAGTACTGTGTTGCAGCAAGAAAATCACATTCTCCGTTTATAATCCTTCCAAAATGTGATTTTTCCCCCTCGCTCCGTCTCTCTCACATTTCTGTCCTCGTGTGGCTCTGTCCAGCCTTGTACTACCGCAGTAGACTGGAGACAAGTCTCGATTCGTTGATCAGCTCATCGCTAACGCTTGGGTATCGTTATTTACTCCTATTTGTCCTCGTTTTAAGACAGGCGAAGTTAAGGTTCCCTGAAGTGTGTGTGTGTGTGTGTGGCCATTTGCGTGCACGAGCGTGGCCGAAGCTTCCGGGAGACGCCTGCTCGAAGCTGTGCCGAACCCTGTCTCGAGGGTTCGGTACAGCTTCGACTAGACGTGGTGTGGGACGTATACACGAGGAGGTATCAGTCATGGATGTTCGCTGTCCTCCTCCTCCTCATGTCCGCTTTGGGAATGTGACCCACAGTCAGTCCCACTTGTTCATCTTCTCCCTCAGGGTTGGTCGATAAATGAGCATCTGGTGTATGTATGTATGTATATACATATTAAAGACGTAGTACATATATACAAGGTTAAGATATGAGACAACACGAGTGTAAAACTCTTTCCCACTAACACACAATTAGTAACCACGCACACTCACACACACACACACACACACACACACACACACACACACACACACACACACACACACACATCCCATATTCTCTAAAACTGGTTAACACGACTCACAAAGGCATGCGATTATTCTCTCTGAAATTTCTAAATCTTTTCATGAATACACACAAAAAAAAAACAACTTTGTAAACCCGAAAAGAAAAGAAAAAAACGAAACCCCAATTATGACCTGGACATCCAGGGAGTGTCTCATTATAAAGATCCGAACACTGATTCATGACTGTATTATTTATGAGCAGCTATTCTCTCTCTCTCTCTCTCTCTCTCTCTCTCTCTCTCTCTCTCTCTCTCTCTCTCTCTCTCTCTCACACACACACACACACACTCACTCTCTCTCTCTCTCTCTCTCTCTCTCTCTCTCTCTCTCTCTCTCTCTCTCTCTCTCTGAAATCTGTTGAACCGAACCAGTGAAGCTTCGGACCACCGGCTCGCCTCGCGCCGCCTGATTAACCCGCAACGTTTGTTAACCCCCTAACGTGGCAACGTCGCTGGCAATGTAACCTTGGTAAGTTTTATGTTAGCTACGGAATGGTCGAACTGCATTTACGAGGTGATATCGGTAGTGATTATGATCTTCTTATCTGTTCTGACCGGCTCTCTTTCCTCCTGTATGATACCTTGAATCAGATTCCGAAGCGAGATTCGAGTCCTGGACCCGCTTTCGTCGTGATGAAGGAGGGTGGGAAGGGGTGAGGAGGGAGTGGTGGGAGTTGCAAGTCTGGGGCCACCAGAGGATTCCTCAAGGCTTCATAAGGAAAGACTCAGGGTTTCTGTATAGACGATAAAGGATCCAAATACTCGCTTCGCCAGTGATGGGCAAGTCCAGGAAGAAGAATCGTCAACGTGACTATCGGATCCTTTTTTTCCCTCTCCAGGAATACGTGTGGCCACGAAGGTAGGTTGAAGAACACACACACACACACACACACACACACACACACACACACACACACACACACACTCTGTCTTATTGGTCAATTTACGAGATACGATTTGCCTTCAGAAGCCTTTCCCCTCCTCAAAACGCACAAACTTCTGAACCCCATATTGATTTGTGTATATCGCTGTCATAAGACCAAAGGAGAGGGTCACCTTTGTCAGCAAGTTTTCTCTGTGGCATCTCTCAACGCACGATCTCATCTGCGAGTCTGTGGCCTGTCGTCGTGTCGTCCCTCATTCGTTTCTTCCCAAGTCTGAGTCGTTGATGCTTATAGTTGACATCTGCAGCCAAATATGACCTCAGACATCTTTCCCTCTCCCTGGACAAAGGAAGACATCTACACGTCGGGACCTCCATCCCAAGACATTCTCTGCCTTTGGGGACATCACCTCCGCCTAAGATCCAGACGGACCGAGACCTCTTTTGTTATATAAGAGAGTTCTGTGCCTCACCCACTGTCCTACATACGAATCTACCACAATCATTTCGAAACCACTTCGACCGGGCGATAGGTTCCAAATATGTAGATAGTCGTGTCTCTGTATCTCGAGTTCGTGGTCTTGTATCTGACCACTCCCCTGTTCTCTCAAGTGTACACAAGTCTCCACATGGGCCCCCTTAATGCCCCTCACGTCACACGTCGCCTCTGCAACCTCAGGAATGTTCATGTCCTCTTCTTCATTGGCAATCCTCCGTGAGTGGCACGTCGTCCGCACCGCCACAAATGTCGACTCCTCTACTGACGTCGGTCTTGTTATCGAGGGGCATCACGATTGCCGTGCGATGCGAGCCGGTGCCGCGCGCAAGGACACTTAAGGGACCTTTGGCACAGGTACGGAAAGCTAGGCGTTCCTCCTCCTTCGTCGTCCCCCGCCTACCACCTCGACTGAATGTAATGTTTTCATTTCTACCGCAAGGATCAATGTCATTAGCATTATTAATGTTGATACGAAAAATACAGACAAATAAAAAGCTATTTGGGGATAAAAGTGGGTAGAGAAAAGGGCGCTGTTAGGTCATGAAGCGACTGGGGCCTTGGCCTCTCCCGTATCCGCATGCCTGCAACAAACACGCATCAGAGATGAACGAAGAAGCGCTATTGCAGAGAAGGTCCGATTGTCTTGGCGCTGCCTACGATCAAGACCTGGGTAAGGTGATCAACTCCTGTGTGTCTGGAACCCTCCAGTGATATTCCATGAGATGAGAGACCAAGCTGTTCTCACCGCCATCTCTTCCTGCAACGCCTCAGTGCCCACCGACACACACACACACACGCTAGAGTTAGGTGTGGGGAACACCGCCTCCATAGTGCAGTGGACTACAGAAATGATCTAGCGCTGCTAGAGTGGCCTGCACAGTCACAGATCACGGCGTTTACCTCAACATCCTCACTACACGCACCAGACTGTCGGTTAATAGAGGTATTAAGAAATATGTATATGTCTTGTGGTGGTTTAATAGAGATGGGAAACGTCCCTATCACACCTGAAGGCGAGTGTACACTCGCCAGAGCCACTGCGCCAGGGGATGATGGTGAATGTGAAGCGTCCCGCGGATCCCCTCCTCCATCTCTCCAACGTGTACCCTCATGAGGAGAGTTCCCTCCCGAGGCCTGGACGCGCAGTGCTGTCGTGCCTCAACCCGAAGGAAATTTGGACCAGTATCGGCTCTCTCTCTCTCTCTCTCTCTCTCTCTCTCTCTCTCTCTCTCTCTCTCTCTCTCTCTCTCTCTCTCTCTCTCTTTCTCTCTCTCTCTCTCTCTCTCTCTCTCTCTCTCTCTCTCTCTCTCTCTCTCTCTCTCTCTCTCTCACACACACACACACACACACGCACGTCTGTCGAAGCCATCGTAAGGTATACGTAAGGTTAGGTTAGGTTAGGTTAGGTTAGGTTAGGTTAGGTAAGGTGTACTGGCAAGACAGAGTGGAAATGACCTCGTCACTGTTCCATCCTCCCCTCCGCCCCCCCCCATTACCCCTTACCCACCCCATCCCCCTCCAGGGGGGTCCTCCTCCTCCTCCTCTCACACTGGTACATTGATAAACAAGCTGCTGCCGTAGCTCCCCCCCCCACCCCCCCTCCCTTCCCCTGGCCATGGGGGGGAAGGGCGTTCATTCATTCTCAACCCCCCTCCCCCCCACCACCCACTCCTCCTCTCCCTCCCTCTCCCCCCCACCCACTCCCTCAGCGTGAACGACGCACATTCTCCAGGTCACGGAATGCCGTTCACTGACTCTCCCACCCACCCCTCCCTCAGCCCATCATTTTTAACGTGAAGGGCGTGTGTTATCCGTCCCTCTGGGGCCGAGTTAACCGTTCGTAGTCCTCGCTGCTGCATGGAGGGGACTTCAACCGCCATTTAGCACGAAAACGGTCGATACATTCCGAAAGGAAATTGATGAGAAATTTGGTGCCACAGTAAAGTTCGAACCCAGGATGCCCATCGTAGCCACGACGGATCCTCAGGGCCCGTGCGCCATGTCACACACACTGTGTACTCCCTTACCCCACCACCCCCAGCACCGTGGTTCTATCCCCTGCTACCCCTCGCCCACTCCACCCCAGTACCAAGACTCTCCCTCCAGTAGCAGTGGAGGTTAGGCGGAAGATGAGACCTTGTAATTATGTGTTCTGTCACGGGCTGAGGAGAGGGAGGAGGTAGCGGGCGGGCGGGACCCCACCCCTGAGGTACGCCGGGAGCAAGTAGGAGAGGGTGGGGAGGCGTGTGGCGTGGTGTTGGGAGGGAGGAACTGCTACCCACATCACTGTGGCGGTCAGTCAACACTCCCGTGTTAGCCCCTGATGACGTACAGAGCCAAAGCCTCGGAAGGGGGAATTAGGTGAAGGTAATGTTCTCTGTGTGGTTTGCCGGTGGTCCGTCCGTTCCCTTTATTTCCCCAGCTGGTGCAGTTCCAGCTGTCGGATTGGTCTGTAGGAAGGTTCACAAAGGCCCTCAAGTCCATCTGTAGGGTATGACCAGCTGGCTCTGTTTGCCGGACGAGATGATAGTGACTTGGGAAGAAGGGCCGGGGATCGGATCCCCTGGGCAATGTGTCACTGGCTTGGGATGGGGTCAGGAGAGGATGGATCTCTGGGTACCATCCTAGGGATGTCGTAGGAATAACCTGACTCGTGAACTGGTTCAAGAAACCGTCCTCTCAAGGTGAGCACCGATCCTCCTTCCTCTGTAGTGTTCAGGATCAGAATTCAGACATTTCGTTTGGAAATAGGTTCCCTGGAAATTTGTGCCCCACCCTTCTTTTTTTGCCCAGTGAGATTTTTCGTTAGCGTTATGTAGACCATCTTCCCTCCTCCTCACGCACCCACCTCCGCCTCTCTTGTCAGGGGACCTCCTGCACACACACACACACACACACACACACACACACACACACACACACACACACACACACACCCGCCCCGAGGACCCGCCTCCACCATCGCCCTCCTCGTCCACGGAGAATAGGAAAGACTTGGGTCCAGGGTTTTCACCCAAGGCGCCACAAAATGTCTTCCTAATTTCTTTCGCAGAAATCCCCCCCCTTTTTTTCCCCCCCGTCTTCGGGAAGTTAGAGTAAGTCTCCCGGAAAGTTTTTCTTGGCTGAGGTGGAGGAGGGAAACCATGGCCCTGTGGCCCCCCGAACGGATCAACACCTCGAATATATGTCGCAGCTCTTATTTTTTTTTTTTTTTTTAAATGTCTTCAGCGGGCGTTTTCTCTTGTGGTTTAATTCGTCGGTGCGACGTTTTCAACGCGTCCCAGGAGCGTAGTGGGGGGGGGGGGGGAGTAGAGGTCGTGAAGGGTGGTTATGAGTATGCTGAAACCACTGTGGTGGCTCGGATGGCCCCGAAGCAGGTCGTGAAGGAGGAGGTAAACCATCGTCCGGACTGATGACTGGCGGAGATCCATCATGAACGAAGATGATCAAGAAAGCAACGCATGACAGACCTTCTTTGTGGAGACAAAACTTACGTCGTGAAAAGGGAGAAGAGAAAATGGAAATATCGCGGGTTTTAAGACGTGGAGCCCTTCGGGCACCGGGCACGTTTCGAAGGGAACGGCGCGCGCTCCGAGACACGAGGTGGCTTCCAGGAGGCTGGTGTATGGAGATGAGAAGTCAGTATCCAGACGAGGGCGCGAGGCCAGTATCCAGACGAGGACGCGAGGCCAGTGTCCAGACGAGGACGTGAGGCCAGTATCCAGACAAGGACGCGAGGCCGGTATCCAGACGAGGACGCGAGGCGTAGCGTCCATCAGAGGGATGGCACCGACATCAGAGAGCCAGGAGGTTCAGTCAAAAGTGTTCTTCCTCTAGAAAGACTTCCCGTTACAGCTGCACAAGGAGTCGCTTGTGGCGATGAACCAGCGGTACACACACACACACACACACACACACAGACACAGCTACACACAGAGTCGCCTCCTCGTCTTCCTCGAGCCCCCCGCCTCCTCTCCGGGCGATCACACGTCGTCTTTAATTGGTGGTTGTGCAACGAGGTGATTAGCCCAGCTGGAGATCTGTGGTTGGAGGAGGATTGGGGAGGTAGGAAGTGGCCGGGATATGGAGGTGTGTGTGTGTGTGTGGGGTGGATGGGTGGTAATATGTTGGAGTGGTAGGGAGGGACTGAGGAGGGAGTAATGATGTAGGAGGGAGGGTGTGGTAGGGAGGTGGAGACATCATGGAGTGGTGGAGGACGGAGGAGGGAGTGACGATGTAGGAGGGAGGGTGAGGTAGGGGGAGACATCATGGAGTGGTGGGGGACAGAGGAGGGATTGATGATGTAGGAGGGAGGGTGAGGTAGGGGGAGACATGATGGAGTGGTAGGGGACGGAGGGAGTGATGATGTAGGAAGGAGGGGTGAGGTAGGTGGAGACATGATGGAGTGGTGGGGGACGGAGGGAGTGATGATGTAGGAGGGAGGGGTGAGGTAGGTGGAGACATGATGGAGTGGTGGGGAACTGGCATCTGACTCACTCAGTGTCCGGTTCACCACTTGATCTGTTATGAACTTAATTTACAGACACCTCCACAGTGGGACTTGTCTTGGAGGATGACCAGCCCTTTACCTACATCTGTACACATCTGGAGCTGAACAGGAGCCCTTAAGGGCCACATCTGTATACCCTAAGTGTAAGAAAATATATCTTACTGGACAACCATAGAACCTGACACACACACACACACACACACACACACACACACACACACACACACACACACACACACACACACAGACGCAAACACAGACGCAAACACACAAACAGTTGCCTCCCACGCCGCCTTCTGCAGAACCTGTAAGCTGACCTCCCTCCTCACCGCCGCTGCTGCTGCTCCTCCTCCTCCTCCTGCTACGTCCTCGTCCTCGTCGTCTTCGTCATCATCATCGTCGGGCACCAGGGTCGTAAATCACCCCCGTAAACACACTAGTGCCACCCGGCTATCTCTTACCCCCTTCAGTTACCATAACTTCAGCGCTCATTAAGACCCCCTTCATTATAGCTCTCCTCCTCCTCCTCCTCCTCCGGCGCGTTCTCGACCCAGGCGCCGCCGTCCTCCGCTATCGCCCTTGTTGATCGCACGAGCGTCTCTCTCTCTCTCTCTCTCTCTCTCTCTCTCTCTCTCTCTCTCTCTCTCTCTCTCTCTCTCTCTCTCTCTCTCTAACGTGCAGGAGGTGCTGCCGGTGTTGGCCGGCCAGCCATCTTTTGACTGTTCGTTATCGTATATTATTTTTTTTTTCTTATCATTTCGTGTCTGGTTCTCTCTCTCTCTCACCTGCGCTATCGTCCGTCCGCTCGTCGTATACTGTTATCTCCCTGTGCTATCATCATCCTGCGCTCCACCGTCTAGTTGCATTACGTATCTCTACGCTTGTTATCCTTGCCTCGTGTGCTGTCATCTCTCTGAACACTGTCCTCTCCCTGCCCGTTATCGTGCTATCGTCTTCCTTTAAGATATCCTCTTCTTGCGCGTTATCTCGTTACACTTCACCCCCCCCCCCCCCCCCCCCAGCGCACCGCCTATCTCCACACCCGCAATCCTAACTCTTTCGGTCTCTCTTTGCGCTATCATCACATCTTGCCGCTATCGCCTCCATCAGCGATTGCTATCCTTTCCCTTGGTGAGGGAGGGAGGAGAGGCTATCTTGCCCTCCCGTTATCAGGCCCATAAGGAGTACCGCAACAAGTGGCACGCCTCCTCTTTAATTACACGTGATGCATGAGATGGTTTATATCCCGTGGTATCGTCGTCCGGGATACGAACCTGGGAGCAAAGGAGAGAGAGAGAGAGAGAGAGAGAGAGAGAGAGAGAGAGAGAGAGAGAGAGAGAGAGAGAGAGAGAGCAGGAAGTTTGCTTGTACCTAGAGTGTGAGACAGTCCCCCGGCGATGACCCTCGTGCATGAGGAAGGTTCTCAGCAAGGAACTCCAACGTGTGCAAGCAACAGGTATTTCTGCTCAGCGGTCGAACACAAATGCACTACAACTACAGTACTTGAGGAGGAGACTCTTGCCTCCTCCTCCTCCCCCTCAAACCGTCCGACTTTCACGGTACAATAGAGACGTGGTTGGAGGACACCCCCATCGTCGCCGGCCAGGTTGGGTGACAGGGTGGTCAGATCCCCCCCTTGGACGCCACTTGTGCCAGACAAGCGCCTCCAGATTGACTCAGATTGACCAGGAATGTCGAAGATGATCGCCAGATCTGAGCGGCGAAGGTTGAGGGGGCTATGTGCCAAACCTCACCCACCTCCATCCTCCCCCTTCCTCCTCTCCTCTACGCCAGACTCACTCGCATGCTTGACGTAGGAATCCCCCCCCCCCACCCCCACCCCCACCCCTCCCCTTTCCTGGTCCGTCTCGTCTTTGCGTCCGAGGAAGAGCGATTTAACGGCCGATGGAAAAACAGCGCATTCGAGTGAGTGGGTGATGGGCTGGAGCCGCGTTCAGGTGGATTCGAACCCGGCTCACTTACCACTCTTACGCAGCACCTCCTGAGGAGCGGACCACCTTGGCTACGCCGCCACCTCCTCCTCCTCCTCTACCACAGGGCCGAAAATGTTTCCACTTTTACGCAAGGAGGAGGAAAACTCGGTGGGGTAGAAATCTTCGCGCACAGACCGAAGCCGAACGAAGCGTTTCGAACACTCCCAGGAACAGCGTTGCTCATCCCACCGTATGACCGGAGCCGTTAGTACAGTCTTGTACAAGGGCAGTAAAAACGCTCATTGGCAGGGCTGTTACGTCGCCGTGGAGGGTGATGTTAAACGACGAGGTTTTTGCCTCGGGTTTTCCACATATCAGCGACCCCTTTTAAGAAGAGTCTCTCCCGTTTTCTCTTGTGCACTCCCCACTAGATGGCTTAGGGACTCGGACCCCATATGCCCGTAAGAGAGCATGTATGGTCTTAGGATTATCCAGAACACCAGAAGGTCTTGTAACACCAGAGGGTCATGGAACATCAGTGGGTCTTGGAATACCAGAGGGTCTTGGAACACCGGAGGGTCTTGGAACTTCAGAGGGTCTTGGAACACCAGAGGGTCTTGGAATACCAAAGGGTCATGGAACACCAAAGGGTCATAGAACATCAGTGGGTCTTGGAATACCAGAAGGTCTTGTAACACCAGAGGGTCATGGAACATCAGTGGGTCTTGGAATACTAGAGGGTCTTGGAACACCGGAGGGTCTTGGAACTTCAGAGGGTCTTGGAACACCAGGAGGTGTTGAAGACTCTTATCTCGATTTCGTGGTTGTAACTTGACGTTTGACGTCAGTCCACAAGGCCCAGAAACCTTCAAATCACCCACCGGTCAACCCCAAATCGCCAACCAGACCAACCACAATCACCGTGTTGATCAACCCAAGATTAGCCCATTGGAAGTCCGTATTATAGCAGAAATGGCTCAGCCAAAAAGCGATCCTGTCTCTCAACACACCTGGGGTTGGGAGTATCCCCTGCTCCCCCAAGAGAGAAAATGACTTCGTGCAAGACAGTTGTAAAGAGCAGTTCGCTGACGTTTATGATTTCAGAATCTTATTCTTGAAGGGAAGGTGGACCACAGACACACTACGGGGAGATGCCTGCGCGTTTTAATGATGCCAGTTTCAACCTGACTTCATCTAGTGTGGGTACACACTGAGGATGTAGTAACCCACCCAGCTTACCTCAGCATCTGTTATCCCACCCAGCTTACCTTAGGATGTACTATCCCATCCAGCTTACCTGAGGATGTAGTAACCCACCCAGCTTACCTGAGGATGTATTATCCCATCCAGCTTACCTGAGGATGTATTATCCCATCCAGCTTACCTGAGGATGTAGTAACGCACCCAGCTTACCTGTGGATGTATTATCCCATCCAGCTTACCTGAGGATGTATTATCCCATCCAGCTTACCTGAGGATGTATTATCCCATCCAGCTTACCTGAGGATGTAGTAACGCACCCAGCTTACCTGTGGATGTATTATCCCATCCAGCTTACCTGAGGATGTATTATCCCATCCAGCTTACCTGAGGATGTATTATCCCACCCAGCTTACCTGAGGATGTAGTAACCCATCCAGCTTACCTTTGCATGTATCCCACATAGACTGAATGGTGACTCCATGCCACACCAACCCAGATGGCAGCTTGCGTTCTCCACACTGCTAAAACTCACACAATATTGTACAGCTCGTAGGGGCGGGCGGGCGTACAACCAAACCCATACCTGAATGGTTGGGGGTTTCCAAACCTATGTGTGTTTAGGCTCCAACACCTTTCGTAGTACTCCATCCTTTTATGACTGTTCCAAACATGTTTGAACAACTTTGATCGCCTTGCGAAACTCGACATGCAAAACTCATCACGACACAGTGATTCTGATGCCGTTTTCCGTTGAGAAACGGTTGACGCGAAAACGACACCCCGGTTCCCCACGACTCGGCCTGATATAGATCTGCTTCCCACCTGTCCGGCCGGTACGGGTCCAGACGAGTTTCTGGACGAATTTTAGCGCCGCCTTTACTTCAGACCGAACCCACCATCTCTGACAACCGTCCTTAGAGGAGTATGGAGGCGCGGGCGACACCTCTGAGTCGTACGGAGACGATGATCAACACCCACTGCAGCAGTCGGGAGTTCAAGACCTAAAGCTGTAGGTGCGCGCGAGAGATAACCAGGCACCGGGAATGGTCCAATTTGTATCAGTCTGCCTCGGCAACTGGCGACCATAGCGACACAAAGAGGCAACGTGGCGAGGAAAACATCTTTTTTTTATGGACTGAACACAGTCACACACACACACACACACACACACACGCACGCATACACAGAGACACACACACCACTGTCAGTGGAGCGTGGAGGGACATTAACAAGGTTAGAGGTGAGACGAGAGCCATTTATGTTACCCATACCTGACACTCCACAGAACCAGTGGTTTAATCACCACGGGGGGTTACTGTGTCCGGCTTGGGTCAGTCGATCTCCTTGGGGTTCCGGGTCATCCTAAATACGACCTTAAAGGTGCGTTAATGTACTGCATGATTAACGAAATATGGTTTATAATTATGATATCCTTCTCACGAGATTTTGATTTGATAAATTCGACCCCCTCCCACCTTCCTCCCCCAATAACGTGTAACAGGTGTAGGAGGGTGTCACCTACGAGAGAAATTTATTTATTTATTTATTTATTCCGTAAGGCACCCGGCTCTCCATTTCTTGTATTATTTGTCATGAGTTACGTAACAGAGGTGCCTCCCCTAGCTCCTGCGCGAATAGCATTATCATCCCCCATACACCACCAACCTAATGCCTGCTTATGGGAAAAAAAAAACATCCCTTCACCAAATGTCTTATACACTGAAACAAGACTCTGTCAGTCAGCTTACATGGATTTTATAACACACACGAAAGAGTGTCCATTACTGCAGCGCCACCTTCTTAAAAACTCCTTACATGACATATGATTACACCACCTGTCCTGATCCCAGAGTTGCATCGCCAGTCGACAGGTAATCTTGTGTGGAACAATGAGTTCATATAGGAAGGTCGGGGGTTCCTGCGTTGAACCCCTTGGTTCGCGCATCCAGCCGTATGTTTCAAGGAGACAGAAGTGAGATGAAAAACAATCTTGAAGCTCAGCAAGGGGCATGGACTCTCATCCCCCCAACTTATGTAATTAGTATCCTTATTAATTGTTCCCCTTCTTCTTCTTCTTCTTCAGTCCACGGCCACAAACACCGTACACCATACATGTAGTTATGGCGAGGTTATGATCGTCAACACCTCTGGTTATAACGATACATTCACTGCACTTGACAGTGTTGACAGTGTACATTCGTATATAAGGTTAGAGCTTATTATCTATCGACAGACACAAAGGGGGAAAAGATATCATCATCATCATCATCATCAGATGCCCTCAGAAAAGAGATGGGGGGAACTGAGTGACGCATCCCACACACGGTATGTAAGAGGGCATCGCAATCGTGGCTTCGAAGTGCCAGCAGTTCGGAGTGGGTAACTTCGCCTCCTTCGTCAGTATGAAGAAAAGGCCTAAGGCGCTCAAGAGTCGTCCGCCGGCTTCAGTGTCCATCACGGGGGCAGACGTCGGCATTGTTGAAATTATGTAGCGATTTAGCTCCGCCTCTTCTGTGCCTCTGGTTGTAAATGGTTCGTGTTACCTGCTGTAAATGGTTCATATTACCTGCTATAAATGGTTCGTGTTACCTGCTGTAAATGGTTCGTGTTACCTGCTGTAAATGGTTCGTGTTACCTGCTGTAAATGGTTCGTGTTACCTGCTGTAAATGGTTCATGTTACCTGCTGTAAATGGTTCGTGTTACCTGCTGTAAATGGTTCGTGTTACCTGCTGTAAATGGTTCGTGTTATCTGCTGTAAATGGTTCGTGTTACCTGCTGTGAATGGTTCGTGTTACCTGCTGTAAATGGTTCATGTTACCAACTGTAAATGGTTCGTGTTACCTGCTGTAAATGGTTCGTGTTACCTGTTGTAAATGGTTCGTGTTACCTGCTGTAAATGGTTCGTGTTACCTGCTGTAAATGGTTCGTGTTACCTGCTGTAAATGGTTTATGTTACCTGCTGTAAATGGTTCGTGTTACCTGCTGTAAATGGTTCGTGTTACCTGCTGTAAATGGTTCGTGTTACCTGCTGTAAATGGTTCGTGTTACCTGCTGTAAATGGTTCATGTTACCAACTGTAAATGGTTCGTGTTACCTGCTATAAATGGTTCATGCTACCTGCTGTAAATGGTTCGTGTTTGCTGTAAATGGTTCGTGTTACCTGCCGTACTTACCTGCTGTAAATGGTTCATGTTACCAACTGTAAATGGTTCGTGTTACCTGCTGCAAATGGTTCATGTTACCAACTGTGAATAGTTCGTGTTACCTGCTGTAAATGGTTCGTGTTACCTGCTGCAAATGGTTCATGTTACCAACTGTAAATGGTTCGTGTTACCCGATGTAAATGATTCACTCAACGAGCGGGTAACTGTACGAGCTGTGGCCTGCCTCCTGGACCTCTCTGTGCATGCCGTGTTTTCCTCTGCTCCGCCGTGTACATGTTGCTTAGGAATACACACGCTAGATTCGCTTGTATATATATTTTTAAGTGGGGCAAAACGAATCAATGAATGAGGTTTATGTTGTTCTAAACTTCATCACATTTTCTGAACGTGTTTGACCGGTTCCTCTCTATGTTATATATATATATATATATATATATATATATATATATATATATATATATATATATATATATACAAAGGCCTGTCGTCTTAAACACAGTTATCTCTAATAATTCGTGTCTTCAAGGCTTTTGTAAGTGGACCATTTATTATTCCCTAATAACATTCGATGATAATAAAACTCGGAGGTGGATCAAGTTTTTTGATTCGTCTATTTATTTAGTTGTTTGATTGTTGGGACACACACACACACACACACACACACACACACACACACACACACACACACACACACACACACACACACACACACACACTTACTGGGCGGGACTTTGCCTCCGTCCATTTAAATATCCGGTTCAGAGACATCGTCTACGCGACGCACCGGGTCAGGGATGAAGTGTGTGTGTGTGTGTGTGTGTGTGTGTGTGTGTGTGTGTGTCTTGTACCTGCAGGAGTGCTGGCTCCTAGGCGTCCGACAACGGCCGAGATCGAGAGATTTATCGGAACAATTATCTATCGTTATTTTTGTCCTCCCTCAGTGGGTGTCGTTGGGTCATGTGCGTCAGTTAAGGCGAGGCGATGTGCGCCCCCTCCCCGCGTCTCTCTCTCTCTCTCTCTCTCTCTCTCTCTCTCTCTCTCTCTCTCTCTCTCTCTCTCTCTCTCTCTCTCTCTCTCTCCCCGCCGAAGATGGAGGCTGGAATATACTAACAACGCTGCCGCCGTGGTTCCACGGATCATCTAACCCCGTGTCCCACAGGATATGATACGACAACACCCCCTCCCCGCTCCACCGCCACCGCCACCTTTCCAGCGACGACACATCATCATGGACGCTATCGGATATCGGCCGACCGGCCCACCACCTTCAGGAGAGAGAGAGAGAGAGAGAGAGAGAGAGAGAGAGAGAGAGAGAGAGAGAGAGAGAGAGAGAGAGAGCTCTAACTTGTATGGCTTTTCATCTGAGATTGATGACCGTGCTAATTCACTCGTCACATGTAAATTTGAGAGAGGCGGGTTTCGGGTTGAAAGATCTCCCGCGCGGTGATGGCGGGGAAGGGGGGGGGGGGGTAGGGGTTGTCGTCGCCAGCCTCCTCCTCCTCCTCCTCCTCCTCCTCCTCCTCCTCCTCCTCCTCCCCGGGGTAAGGCTGCGGTCACAGCTGGCTCGTCCACCCTCCTCCTCCTCCTCCTCCTCGCCGTCCCATAGTGTGTCCACCTGATGAACCTAATCTAACCAAACTTGTCTATCTTAAAAACATGACTCACTAATGGGGAAAAAAAAGAGGTGTGAGAGAGAGAGGGAAAAAAAAAAAAACGCCCTAACCTTAAACCTGTTTATGGCATAAAGTGGCGTCCTTACCCTCACCAGAAATTAAGTCATCACTTACGAGCTACAAGCGAGAGGAGGAGGGTGTGTGTTGGGGGTCAGGCTGGTCCAGCGATGGTTGGCGATGGGGGAGCAGCCCTGACGGTATGGGGGTTGTGGATGGGGGAGAGAGAGAGAGGGATGCTCATAGATAAAGACAAACATAAACCAATTTACTACATTGCCGCCGGGAGGAGTAAGACCCGTCGACGTAGCCACAGGAGATAACACGATAGCGCACGAGAGAAGCTGCACAACCCCGCTCACATCACGGGGTATGATAACAGACACACACACACACACATCACGGGGTATGATAACAGACGCACACACACACATCACGGGGTATAATAACAGACGCACACACACACACACATCACGGGGTATGATAACAGACGCAAACACATACATCACGGGGTATGATAACAGCCCATCACGGGGTATGATAACAGACGCAAACACATACATCACGGGGTATGATAACAGACGCACACACACACAGCACGGGGTATGATAACAGACGCACACACACACAGCACGGGGTATGATAACACACACACACACACACACACACACACACACACACACACACACACACACACACACACACCAGTCTGCCAGGGGCATATAGAAATCAGGCCCTAAAGACACGCACGCCTCCAGATAATCACACGCATGGGGAAATACAGCTCGCACGCACCATACGCCTCGACCGTCCCCAGTAACGCAGCTTTGGAATCGCAGGAACCTTCAGGAGAGAGGTCCTGTGTGACGCCAGGAGTCCTTCGTGGAAAATGTTCCTTGGATTATTATGAATGATTAATATAATCTTATGCTGAATGATATTTCAGCTTCTGTCTGTTCGTTTAAAAGGTAATCTACTTTGCTTCTTGTGTATGAGTTGTGACCTTATAAAGGTTTTGAACATATCCTCTAAGTATAAGACTTGGGGATTCCA
This sequence comes from Panulirus ornatus, assembly GCF_036320965.1. Classification (NCBI taxonomy): domain Eukaryota; kingdom Metazoa; phylum Arthropoda; class Malacostraca; order Decapoda; family Palinuridae; genus Panulirus; species Panulirus ornatus. The sequence continues at coordinate 4,736,731 of NC_092231.1, forward strand.
ACCTGTGTGCCAAAATGTAATGGTGAGGGAGCACCATGCTTTTGTTTACATTGTGTTCCCTCCGTGAAGACTGGCACTGATGGTGATCGTGTCGTTAGTGCGACCTAACGATCGTCCCGTGCGTCAGGATGGTGTCGTTTCGTTGTACCGAGAGACGATGGCGTACTTGGGGGACGTGGGAGAGGTGGGAGGGCGAGAAGGGAAGGGAGAGGGAGAGAATAGGGGCATGAACGGTAAGAGGTAAGGGAGAAGACGGAACATGTATACATGGGAGAGAAGATGGAATGGGGAAGACAAAGGAGGGAGGGGAGGGTTGAGATAGGGAGCGGGAGGTGAACATGGGAGAGAGGAGGGGAGGGTTGAGGGTCAGAAGTAGGGTGAGGGGTGGCGGGGGGCGGAGAAGAGGAGGAGGGGCGGTTTAATCATGTCAGACGTGCACTTACCCCGTGCAACACTGGTCAGCGGTGAACCTTGGCCACCATATACGGTGCGCCCCCTGGATACGACCTTTACCATCGTGGGTGGCGCCGGGCGGCATGGGGAGACGGGAGGGGGGGGAAGGTATAATGGGGGAGACTGTCGGGGTACGCTCGGTAAGTCGTGGGTGGCGCCGGGCGGTATATGGGGAGACGCGGGTTATGGGGGAGGTATCATGGGGAGACTGTCGGGCATGCTGTCATCGTCGTATGGGTGGTGTCGGCAGCATGGGGAGACGAGATTGCAGGGAGGTATGATGGGTAGGCTCTTACCGTCGTATGAGTGGTGTCGGCAGCATGGGGAGACGGGATTGCAGGGAGGTATAATCATGGGTATGGCTCGTAGGGCAGGGTGATTGGGAGATACGGTTCGTACACACGGTGATGGGAGGGTAGGGTTTGGGAGCAATATAATGGGAAGATTAAGCCGTGAGCTGATGGGGAGAATCAATTGGGGCGTAGGAGCATCAAAATAGGAGATCAATTTACGAGCTGTTAAAATGAGGTGTAAGACTCGGGTGTTCTGTGATCGACATGGAGGTGTGTGTGTGTGTGAGATAGACAGGAGGTAATTGGGGTTGGGGTGGGTAAATATACTGTCATTTAAAGGCTTTGTACTAATGAGGATATGGGGGTTACGCTGTATATACTACTGGATGAGAGGGTTTTTACCTCACAAATGGAACTAAGGAATCATTGAATACTTAAGCGACGTAACTGAATTGTAGGGTAATGTAATCGGGGGTGATGGGGGGTAAAGTATTTAATGAGAGAGAGAGAGAGAGAGAGAGAGAGAGAGAGAGAGAGAGAGAGAGAGAGAGAGAGAGAGAGAGAGAGAGAGAGAGAAACGTGCCACATTAGACTAGAGGGGAGATGTGTGTTCCTGTTCATTAAAAAGGTGTGGGGAGAGTGAGTACCCAAGGAAGGGAGAGGAACCCGCAAACGAATAACTTGCAAGTAGGTACATTTGTGCTGGTCATTGTACAATGCCTGGGGAGCTTGTGTTCCCAACCCCGGGCACAAGATCATCTGGTCCTTACATCTTTTCCCTTTTTTCTTCTTTCTTGTATTTCATTATCTTATTTCATTCCTTGTGCCATCCCTCCCGAGTGTGTGAAAGTCTTCCTCCCTTCCTCTACCCGGAGGTCACCGTGAGGGTAAGCGGTGCGCGACCTGTGGTCGTGTGGCAGACCCGGGGGGGGGGGGGGGGGGGGGGGGGGGGGGGCGTTTCCACCAGGCCAAAACGTTTTCCGCCACTTCGCTCTGAGCGCGCGACTGGGTAGCCTGGCGAAGGAGGCGGGTGGAAGGCCGCTGTGATATGGAGGGGATGATGATGATGATAGTGATGATGATGATAGTGATGATGATGATAGTGGTGCTGATGATAGTGATGATGATGATGGTAGTGATGATGATGATAGTGGTGCTGATGATAGTGATGATGATGATAGTGATGCTGATGATAGTAATGATGATGATAGTGATGATGATCCCTGATGATAGTGGTGCTGATGATGATGATGATAGTGATGATAGTGATGATGACCTTTGCGATCCACGGGTCAGGCGGAGAGGGAGAGAGAGGAGGAGGAGGAGGGGTTCCCTCCGCCACCACTTGAGGTACGCAGCAAACCAGTTCCCGAGGTAGGAAGATGGATGACCTGGTAGACATCTGACCCACACAAAATAGGGCGTTACCATACATACATACGAGAGTTTGTGATGACCTGATTATGATTAAATTTTGTTGCCAAGGTCGGCCGGGGAGGGGATATAATAGATTCGTCGGTGTATGTAAAAGAAAGAAGAGAAAAAAGAATCTGTGATTATTTACGAAGTTCGCACTCATATGTGAAACCATTTGAGAGAGAGAGAGAGACTGAAGATAGATTATATTCCCCTCCTTCCCCCGGAGGTCATCAGGCGAGAGAAATTTATAATTAAGAAATGTCGGCTTGAGGGGTAGGGCGTTGTTGGCTGGGGGGGAGGGGGGGGCGAACAAGTGGAGGATCGTGTTCTCAGACATGTTTCTATACGAAAAGATTTGCCAGGATGTGGAGGACCCGGCGAGGTGGTGTAGGGACACCTCCCGGGTGTGTCGCCTGACCTAACCTGAACGTCATGAGGGCGACGCAGTGGCTGATCGAGGCGTCTCTCTCTCTCTCTCTCTCTCTCTCTCTCTCTCTCTCTCTCTCTCTCTCTCTCTCTCTCTCTCTCTCTCTCTCTCTCCGCACCGAGTGGTGGGAGCGACACTCGGATCGTCCACACGATGGTCTTTTCCGAACCCTCTCAGGATATGATGATGGCTACGACTGTGTGACACACACACACACACAGACCCCCTCACAGGAGGTGTGTATGTGTGTGTGTGTGTGTGGCGCAGACGCCGTCGGACAGATGGATGGATTAGGAAAAACACACACAAGAACAGAGTTTATCTGCACAGGTTGTTCGTTTTTTTCCTTTTTTCTTATTATTTTGTCAGAAGAAGCATCAGAAACAGGTGGTTTAAGGGAGTATTCCTTTATTTAATGGTTTGTTAATCAAGCAACGTCCCTCCTTTTTTTCATGGGGCTCCTGTCAGTCTCGAAGCTGCGCTCTGATCAGTAGCAGGGAAAGGATGGACTTTTTCCTCCCCCACCCCTTTTCTACGATGATACAGCTTCGCCGGAGGGGTTGACTAGATCTTAGATGGAGTCCGGTAACGCTGGCAGGAGACGAAAACAACCAACTGTTGCATCAGTGATGAAAAAAAAAAATTTAATATACATGTTTCACGTCCTCCGATTTGCCGGGCACACCTGGTTGGCTGCCTTGTGGGCAGCCGCGGAGGTGTCTTGTTCCCAACCCACCCGCCAGGTGCGCGTGTCGCATACCGGGGGCAAGACCACTCGATACCAGGGGAGGAGGGGGCACCGCACCCCTCGCCAGCCACCGACTCTCGTCCGGTCAAGTGTCGTACAGACGGAAGAAGAAAATAAAGGAATATATATATATATATATATATATATATATATATATATATATATATATATATATATATATATATATATATATATATATATATATATGTATATATATATATATATATATATATATATATATATATATATATATATATATATATATATATATATATATAATTATTATGATATATAATCGGTTTCCCGCGTCAGCGAGGTAGCGACAGGAAACAGACGAAGAATGGCCCATCCAATCACACACACACACACACATACACACACACACACATACACACACACACACACACACATATATATATATATATATATATATATATATATATATATATATATATATATATATTATCCCTGGGGATAGGGGAGAAAGAATACTTCCCACGTATTCCCTGCGTGTCGTAGAAGGCGATTAAAAGGGGAGGGAGCGGGGGGCTGGAAATCCTCCCCCCTCGTTTTTTTTTTAATTTTCCAAAAGAATGAACAGAGAAGGGGGCCAGGTGAGGATATTCCCTCAGAGGCCCAGTCCTTTGTTCTTAACGCTACCTTGCTAACGCGGGAAATGGCGAATAGTTTGAAAGAAAAAAAGATATATATATATATATATATATATATATATATATATATATATATATATATATATATACTTGTATACATACTTATTTGAGGGTTTTGTGTCATGATGTGGTCCATGAGACGACCGCGTACTGGACGTGTATGGGCGGAGTGCTGGGCGAGTGACCTGTGTCGACTGTGAGCAGGAGGGAGGGACGGACGGACGGGAGGGACTGACGAGCGGGACGGACGGACGGGCGGGACGGACGGACGGACGGGCGGAACGGACGGACGGGCGGACAGGCAATGATGAACATGTAATCAGAATATATTATTATTATCCTGACGTGAATCAGTCACAAAAAAAAAAAAAATATGAAAAACCAAAATAGCACCTTGAACATTTCTTATGAACACAGTTTTGTTAAAGTTTGTAAGTTACTTTAAATTGAATGCCGTTTTCTTTCTCCTTGATGTTATGAGGAAGACATAAGACATTAATGGCGAGTTTCTCTAAAATTCTTTAGAGTTGATATTGTCTCGGAAGATCATGTCATTACAGCTCTAACGTCTGTTCACCTTAAGACTATACTACCTTAAAACTATATACATGGCCGGCCTTCCTAAAACGTTTTTCTGTGTTCCTGACAGAAAAAGAAAATTCCCTTAAAAATCAATATATCACCCCTTAAGAACTCCCAGCTTTCCTAAAAGTAAACAGAACCTTTTAGTAAACCGAAACTTGTAGTCAGATGAAACTTGTGTACGTCAGATGTGAAACTTTATCGTCATACGGGAATATGAAGCACAGTGAAACATGCGACCGTGTATGAGACTGTGGCTTCAGTTTCACTCGTGGTTTCAAGCTTTGTGGTGCTGCAGTTTCGCGCGCGGCTTCAGTTTCACTCAGGGTTGTACCATTCGTGATGCTTCAGTTTCATGAGTGAGTTTCAGTGTGCTTCAGATTAACTCGTGGGGTTTCACACAAGTCCACGTCTCGCAATGCTTCAGCTTCACGAAGCTTCGGTTCTTGGCCATACTCTGTTGTTTACATGATGAAGACGTATAGCATTTTCTGCATCGCATGTTTACACTCTAGTAGCCAAACACCTTACCTCTTTCGTAGACCCTATGCTCCAACATCCTTTAAAATCCTCCAACATCCTTAGAATCCTCCAACAATTTTTTCTTTACCTCCAACATCCTTAGAATCCTCCAACATTTCTTTCTTTTCCTCCAGCATCCTTAGAATCCTCCAACATTTCTTTCTTTACCTCCAACATCCTTAGAATCCTCCAACATTTCTTTCTTTACCTCCAACATCCTTAAATTCTCTAACATCCCTTAAACTCTCCAATATCCTTTAAATCCTCCGACATCCTTAAACTCTCCACGATCCCCAAAGACCTTCCACACATCCCTTAAGCCCCTCCAACAGCCCTAGTAAGTTAACCAGGATCTTTAAACCCTTAAAGGGATCCCTAAAAAGGGGGGCATCCATGAGACAGCAGATAACCACGGCGTGGACCATCAGATCTGTTATCTGTCCTTCCCATATACTACTGTGCCCCACAATGACCTCTTGTTTCTGACCTGGTACGGAGGAGTGGGGTGGTCTGAAACCCTACCTCAGACCACCTGGGCACTTGGAGACGATACGGAAGATCGGACCCCCCTCTCAAACAGACCACAGAGGGTAGTCTTAATTACGTCAATGAACTACCGTACGTGGATGGCTGCTACGTGTCTTGAACCAGGTGGGTGGGGGGGGGGGGGGTAGTAGTAGTAGAGCCGATGGATGGTGACCTCGTCCAACCACAGCAGGAAATGTGGCACAGTCTGGTGGTAGGGGCAGGGCAGGACGGGGTAGTCGGCTACCACCCTCACCAGCACCTACTGAGTCCACGGGGGAAAATGAAACACGTTAAGTTCCCAAGTGCACTTTCGTGTAATAATCACATCATCAGGGAGACACAAGAGAGGAATATGACAGTCAGTTGGTATACAACGAGGTGACGTTGATTGTGACGTTCAGGTCTCCGACGCCGCTCGTCACCAGGGACGACGCCAGGCCCTCCCGCCCCACCACGACGTCACGCGTCCTTCGTGACTGAGGTGATCAAAGCCATTCATTCCCCCGGACGGACCAGCCAGCGTCCGTGGACGGTGGCGGTGGTGGTGCTGTCTCGCGCGCGTGATTGGCTCGGTCCACCGCCCTCCTCCATCCCCGTCCCTCCTTCCTTCCTCCTCCCTCTCTCGACAGCCTCGTCTCGTCTTTATAAGGTTGACCGCCTTCTCTCTCCAGCCCTCCCTCCGCAACACTTCCACCACTTCCCACCCCTCTCTACCCCCTATTCAATGTTCATTACCTCCTCCTCCTTTTCCCCCTGCAGGAGGAGAAGTAACTTAGAGCAGTAGTAACGGTGGTTGCCAGCGGTGGCGCCTCCTCCTGCAAAACAGGGGAGGAGCGGTAAAAATCTATATCCCTCTCGTCCAAAGGGAAAGATATTTACGCTGACTTTCCCAAGGCTTTCCCTCCAACACCCCAACCCCTTCCTACTGGAGCCATACTTACATTCGTCCATGTTTTTCTCTACACCATCAACAGGGCCTCAAAATCTGGTTGTGTGGTAGACACAAAACTGGAAGAATAGACCGTAAACTGAGGGATGTGACTGAGGTTACCAATAACCAGAGTCATTAGTTGGCATTCGATGCATAATTGTCCTTTTTTATTTTTAAAAGGGAAGGGTTGATGTAGAACCCCACATTCAGTAGCAGTTCAGCGCAGGTTGGCTTCACTGAGGACAGCTGGGCCTGTGTGTGTGTGTGTGTGTGTGTGTGTGTGTGTGTGTGTGTGTGTGTGTGTGTGTGTGTGTGTGTGAACGACGCTGGATAGGGATTATGACCCAAGTTTTGGAGGTGATTCCTACATCACACACGCCACACGGGGCGGTGTAGAAGGGAGGGAGGGGGGGGGGAGGTAGAGTGTAGTCATCGCGGTATCCACAAGTGCCCCTTCCCCCTCCCATCCTTATCGACCACGTCAACAATGTCGAAAATGGAATAGATAGAAAACGTGGCGTCCGTCAACTGGTGTAGCTATTCATTATGGTGATAATTTGTCTCCAGTTACCGAGGGATACGTGGGCAGCCTCCTGGCCAAACAACGACTCCCGTTCACCTCCTCCTCCTCACACACACACACACACACACACACACACACACAGAGCAAATGATACAAAACAATCCTCGTCTCTATTCACATCCGGGTCGGTGGTTCGCTCTGACGAGCAGGCGGTTTTGATATATATATATATATATATATATATATATATATATATATATATATATATATATATTTCCTCTCTCTCTCTCTCTCTTTCTCTCTCATATGCGAATCATGGATCGTAAGCCATCATGTAACCAGTGGGCTCCACCCGGCCCTTGTAAGTACGTACGGCCAATTAAGCCTCGTCCCTCAGGATGGTAACGCAGTGTGTCAGTCATCGGGACTCCTTATACGACCGTGGTGGGTCGTTAACCCCCTCGAGCACGGCGGTACGACCCTTAGGTAAGGTGGCGTGGTACTTGTGGCTAAGGCCATCAAACCCAAGGGTCGTACCGTCGTGCTTAAAGGCCATACCGTCGCACTCAAGGGTCTTAGCGTCCTATTCAAGGGCTCCTCCGTCGTGCCCGAGGGTCGTACCGTGGTGGTCAAGGGCTCCTCCGTCGTGCTCGAGGGTCGTACCGTGGTGGTCAAGGGCTCCTCCGTCGTGCTCGAGGGTCGTGCGTCAAGTCGTGGAGGATCCAAAGTCGTTTGAATATTTTCCTCGTCTGATTCCTTCCCGAGGAATGTTGCTCCTTGAGTACTGTTTGTGCGTATCGTTTTACTCACTTGTTTGTGGAGGGAGATGGTATGGGGTTTACAGGGAGGGGTGTCCGGTGCGGAGGAAGGGGTGTAAGGTGTGCAGGGAGGGGTGAGTGTTGGGGGTGAAGAGGAAGGGGTGATTGGGTCTAGGAGGTAAGGTTAGGTGGAGAAGTTGATAAAGAAGAAGAGGCAACGAAAAACTTATTTCTCGGGAGGTGAGAGATAATTTTCTTTAAGTCTTCCCCCCAGTATTGTTCCTCCGTTTTCTACATCTCGTCCCGTCTCTACCATCTCTTTCCAGTTCTCCTCTCCTTCTCGTCTTGCTTTCTCTACCTCCGCGTCTCGCCATCATCACCACACCCCCTCAACATCCCACACACACACACACACCCACACCGTTCTCCGTCTTCCTCCTCCTCCTCCTCCCGAGCCGGCTCTCCCCTCAGTCTTCTCCCCTGTCCTCCCCCAGCCCCTCCCTCATCTGGCCCTCCCCGTAGGGCACCACCCCCCCAAAGACATCCTCCCTCAAAAGCACCACTCCATGAGACATCCTCCCCTCAAAAAAAAAAAAAAAAGAACTCTGAACACGTCCCTCTCGCTCCACCAACATTTATGACCGCTCCTTATCTCTTCCTGTAGTCTCTCCTGAGTGTGGTCTCCCCTCTTATCACGTGATCTATAGCGGCTATCACTGGTTATTTATAGCTATGGTCGCGTCTATAGGTCGTTGTGGCGGCGGTGGTGCTGGGGAGTGTGTGTGTGTGTGTGTGTGTGTGTGTGTGTGTGTGTGTGGGGAGAGGACGACGTGCTTCTGATGGGCAGGATTAGGAGGAGGAGGAGGAGGGGCACAAGCAGTCTGCAGGATTCCTCGACCGGTGCGGTAAATCCTGCCCGTCAGAGGATTGGGTGACACCAGCGGTGCCGCCAGGTGGAGGTCAGGTGCTTACACACACACACACACACACACACACACACACACTGAGCTGGTAATCCCTCGTGTCTCTGCCTCACGACCTGTCGGGGCCACTATTGAGAGCCAGGTCACTGGCGCAAGGCTAAGGGGCCGAACTGAAGGAAGGAGGGCGTAGTCTAAGGGGCCGAGCTGAGGGAGGGGAGGGAGCCTTAAGGGTAAGGGAGACAAGTTAAGAGGGCCAGGTTAGAGGGCTGAGTTGACGGGGGCAAGGCTAAAGGGCCAAGTTGACGGGGGCAAGGCTAGGGGGCCAAGTTGACGGGGGCAAGGCTAGGAGGCCAAGTTGACGGGGGCAAGGCTAGGAGGCCAAGTTGACGGGGGCAAGGCTGGGAGGCCAAGTTGACGGGGGCAAGGCTAGGAGGCCAAGTTAAGGGTGCAAGGTTAGGAGGCCGAGCTGTGTGGGGGGGGGAATTTTTTTTACTTAGAGCTGAGGAACATTATGACTAAGGGGGACCGAGTTAAGGGGGGGCGCCTAGGGAGCTGTAGACCAAACTCCCTCCTCCGGCGACGTCAGTCACATCAGACAACACCGCTGTTCATCCTGGGAATACGTAGCAAAAATCGGGTCATTGAGATATTCCTTATCTAGCCACGCAGAAAGGAGGAAAACCCCAGCCAAACATACCGTGGCCACCCATACCCCAAATATACAGTAGACGAACGTGATCAGACATGGTGTAGCCACACATACAGTAGCCAAACATAACCAAACATAGTTTAGCTAAAGATGGTATAGCCAAACCTAACCACACAAAGTGTAGTTAAACATAAAACAGATTAGACATAACCAGACACAGTGTAGCCAAACATAAAACATACAAACCTGACCAGACACAGTGTAGCCAAACTTAAAACATACAAACCTGACCAGACACAGTGTAACCAAACATAAAACATACAAACCTGACCAGACACAGTGTTGCCAAACATGCAGTAGCCAGACATAACCAAACATGGTGTAGCCCAACATTAAAACAGGCAAAGCACAAGCAAAAACGTGTAGCTAAACGTGGTGTAGACAAATATAACCAAGATACTATGTGGTCAAACACATAACTGTCACAGAGGCTGCGCGCTTACAGCTGAGGGTGGAATTATGTACGTTTTCTTATTACGAAGTTGAGGGGGAAAAAAATGTAAATAAGTTTCTTCAGAGATACGTGTGCTAGTTGTCCTGGGGAGGTCATTTCATACGCAGGGAGCAAAGTGGAGGACGCTGTGGATGTCTGGTGTGGAGATGGGGTGGAGGTGGTTTGATGGTGGGGGATGGATGGTTGATGGAGATGCTGGTGGTGGATTGGTTGATGGTGGACGGGGTGAAGATGGGGTTTAGGTAGAGATGGTTTGATGGTGGAGATGTGGTTGGTGACAGGTTGCTGGTGGAGACGGCTTGATGGTGGTGACAGGCTGGTGTTGGAGATGGCTCGCTGGTGGTGACAGGTTGGCTGCTGGTGGGGATGGCATGCCGGTGGTGATAGGTTGGTGGTGGAGATGGGTCGCTGGTGGTGGTGATGGTTTAGTGGTGGAGATGGCTCAGGGTTGACATGTACAGTAAGTTGCGACTGACCCGCCCACCACCACCACCACCACAAACATATACAGACGCTTCGTGTGTGTCTGTCTGGGCATGGCGAGAGCGGGCAGTACAGTGAGTGGTCTTCGGCGAGAGCGGGCAGTACAGTGAGTGGTCTTCATATAGTGGTATACCACTATATAAGTATTTTTATTGGTGGCCAGACTGATGGTTCTGTTGTTGTAACAAATGCATGTTTCGTATTTGTATTCATAGCAGGGATCCGATCACAGACGCTGGGGCCCACATCAAGGTCGGCAGTGTATATATATATATATATATATATATATATATATATATATATATATATATATATATATATATTATATATATATATATATATATATATATATATATATATATATATATATATATATATATATATATATATATATATATGTGTGTGTGTGTGTGTGTGTGTGTGTGTGTGTGTGCCTATATGTCCGCGGGGAAATAAAACATGACAAGTTCCCAAGTGCACTATCGTGTCATAATCACATCAACAGGGTGGACACAAGAGAGAAATATAACAGTCATTTGAATTACAACGAAGAAACGTAGCTAGGACGCCATTAGGTAAACGAAGTGACTACCCGAATATATATATATATATATATATATATATATATATATATATATATATATATATATATATATATATTTTATCCCTGGGGTTAGGGGAGAAAGAATACTTCCCACGTATTCCCTGCGTGTCGTAGAAGGCGACTAAAAGGGGAGGGAGCGGGTGGCTGGAAATCCTCCCCTCTCTCTTTTTTTTTCCAAAAGAAGGAACAGAGAAGGGGGCCAGGTTAGGATGTTCCCTCAAAGGCCCAGTCCTCTGTTCTTAACGCTACCTCGCTAACACGGGAAAGGGCGAATAGTTTGAAAAAAAAAAAAAAAAAAAAAAAAAAAATATATATATATATATATATATATATATATATATATATATATATATATATATATATATATATATATATATCCCTGTCATTAAGCTTCACCAGCTTAGTGCCCGGGCCTTGAGTGGAAGATGGTCCCGTTGTATTCAAGGATAGCCCCCGGCTGACCTCTACACCACAGAGGCACAGATATGTGTACCACCTCATGCACTTCTGTGGCCTAAGACGGTGTCATTGTAGGAACGAACACCTTCTAGAAGAGAGAGAGAGAGAGAGAGAGAGAGAGAGAGAGAGAGAGAGAGAGAGAGAGAGAGAGAGAGAGAGAGAGACTTACCCCAAAAGATTCGTGTGTAAGTAGAAAAAGATAGAATTATCTTTACTCGGTTTAACACTGTCTTCCAGTTAGTTCATGTCTTCAATGTTCACTTTATGTTAACGTTAACTTGTGGTTAAAAAGCGTTCATCTTTGACAGCCGTCAACACCGACAAATAAGGAGACAAATACGGCAGCAAACACAGCCAACACCCACCAGTCACAACAAACACATACAACACCAACTAACTACAGCAAAAACACAAACAACATCCAACAGTTACGACAAACACAAACAACAACAACTACTAACCACAACAACAACAACAACAAAAATACAAAACCAAAGACCACACTGATCATTACCAAGACAAACACCCCGAGTTAATCAGTCCGTCCGCTGATAAACAACAGACAAACAACAGCATTTGATGCTAACATTAGCATTAACGGCCGCTTTTACCTATAACATTTAGCAACCCAAGCAGCAGTAGTCGCTATAATGCAGCAGGCGTGGAACAGCAGCTAGAACGCAGCTGGCGTAGAACAACTCCAGTAACAGCTGCAAGACAGCAGGTGTGGAACAGCAGCAGTAGCAGCTATTAATGCAGCAGGCGTGGAGCAGCAGCTATTAATACAAGCGGGCGTGGAAGACCAGCTATTAATGCAGCAGGCGTGGAACAGCAGCTATTAATGCAGCAGGCGTGGAACAGCAGCAGCAACAGTAGCTATGAGGCATCGGCCACGGAGCAGCTTCAGTAACAGTAGCAGCTACAATGCAGCAGGCGCGGAACGCTTCCAGTAACGAGCCGTCGTAGAAAACGAGAACAGATCCTGGAACAGGTAGGGAGCTACCAGACCCCTGGGTCTCTCCCTCCTTGTTCAGGCCTCACCCAGAGCGGCGTTTTCTGTTAAGATGGTGGTAGTGTTGGTGATGCTAGTTGGCTGGTAGGGTGAGGAGGAGGGGGGGGGGGTAGTATTGGTGGTGGTGGTGGTAGTGGTTATGTAGTGGTGGCTGTGCTGGTAGGCTGGTAGAAGTGGAGGGGGGGAGGGGTAATGGTGGTGGTGGTGGTGGTAGTGGTTATGTGGTGGTGGTTATGCTAGTAGGCTGGTAGAAGTGATGGCTAATCATGAATGTGGTGGTAGTCGGTAGTGGTGGGTCGTTAACATGATTTAGATCTAAAGAAAACGTGAGCCAGTCTCAAAATTGCTGTGGTGAAAAAAAAAAGTTTCAACAAGAATTATATTTATAGTTTGCTTTGAACTAAAATAATAATGGCACCAGTAAAATAGATCCCAATATTTTGGTTTTTAATTTATCAATAAAGATATTGCCAGACACGTAAATAATCATGAACCTTGTTGCTATATAATGTTAAATTTTATATATATATATATATATATATATATATATATATATATATATATATATATAGATAGATAGATAGATAGATAGATAGTTAGATAGATAGATAGATAGTTAGATAGATAGATAGATAGATAGATAGACCGCCGGCCGTAGATACAGCGATAGATAATAGACAAGCCTGCGTAGATCTCTCATTCCCTATATCATATGTTCCGCACTACAACACATACAATACCGTGTTGTTGTCTTGCTTAGGATAGGAGGAGGGAGGGGCAGGGTTGGGCGAACGCGAACAAACACGCTCGAGTGATCACCTCCTCCTCCTCCTCCTCCTCCTCCTCCTCCTCCTCTTCCCCATCCCTCAAAACTCCCCCCATTACCTAGCCCTCTTCCCTTCCTCCCTCCCACCCACGCCCCTGGTGTCGCTGTCTGAACTCCGTGATATTCATCAGTTGAAGATAATCGTCATGTAAGCGACCGAGAGTTTCGTATCTCTAATCTATCTCCGTGAAAAGATAGATATATACACACATGTATCTATTTGAAAAAAAAAAAGATACTAAGTATATGTAGTTACAAGTGTGTGTGTGTGTGTGTGTGTGTGTATGTGTGTGTGTGTGTGTTTGTGTGTGTATATGTGTGTGTGTGTGTGTGTGTGTGTGTGTGTGTGTGTGTGTATGTGTGTGTGTGTGTGTTTGTGTGTGTGTGTGTGTGTCCCTCGGCCACAAGCGTCCTCTCCGCTGATGTATTGTCGAGTGCCTGGCTGTCAAGAGTTGCCAAACCAGCCATTAAATTGTTTATGACTGGACTTGAGATGAACTTTAAAATGTAATTTCGCTTAAGACGCAGTTCACAACATAAAATAAGATGTAGTGTAACATTATCATGCCGTAAAGGGGGGGGGGGAGAGGGTGTGGTCCAGAGTCGGGCCATTTTATACCATGTGGAATACGACTACGGATCGTGGAGTGTACTAGCGTATGACGGACGGACGGACGGACGGACGTGTGTTCTGCCACCCTAACCGCCACCTGACACACACACACACACACACACATACACACAAGCCTACCTGGGACTAACGAACGTAGGAGGAAAATAGAACGCTTTTCCATCGTTAGTTTAAGCCGTAGCGGTAACGGGGGTGGAGGAGTGGAGGGGGAATTAAGAGAAGCCTAGTTAGCCATTCGCGTCTCCGGTGCGTCGTCACACACTCACGCCTCACTGAATGGTTTTGAAGAATATATATAAATATATATATATATATATATATATATATATATATATATATATATATATATATATTCATACTATTCGCCATTTCCCGCGATAGCGAGGTAGCATTAAGAACAGAGGACTGGGCCTTTGAGGGAATATCCTCACCTGGCCCCCTTCTCTGTTCCCTCTTTTGGAAAATTAAAAAAAAACGAGAGGGGAGGATTTCCAGCCCCCCGCTCCCTTCCCTTTTAGTCGCCTTCTACGACACGCAGGGAATACGTGGGAAGTATTCTTTCTCCCCTATCCCCAGGGATAATATATATATATGTATATATATGTATGTATGACTCATGGTGAGGTGCCTGAGGATTGGCGGAATGCGTGCATAGTGCCATTGTACAAAGGCAAAGGGGATAAGAGTGAGTGCTCAAATTACAGAGGTATAAGTTTGTTGAGTATTCCTGGTAAATTATATGGGAGGGTATTGATTGAGAGGGTGAAGGCATGTACAGAGCATCAGATTGGGGAAGAGCAGTGCGGTTTCAGAAGTGGTAGAGGATGTGTGGATCAGGTGTTTGCTTTGAAGAATGTATGTGAGAAATACTTAGAAAAGCAAATGGATTTGTATGTAGCATTTATGGATCTGGAGAAGGCATATGATAGAGTTGATAGAGATGCTCTGTGGAAGGTATTAAGAATATATGGTGTGGGAGGCAAGTTGTTAGAAGCAGTGAAAAGTTTTTATCGAGGATGTAAGGCATGTGTACGTGTAGGAAGAGAGGAAAGTGATTGGTTCTCAGTGAATGTAGGTTTGCGGCAGGGGTGTGTGATGTCTCCATGGTTGTTTAATTTGTTTATGGATGGGGTTGTAAGGGAGGTAAATGCAAGAGTCCTGGAAAGAGGGGCAAGTATGAAGTCTGTTGGGGATGAGAGAGCTTGGGAAGTGAGTCAGTTGTTGTTCGCTGATGATACAGCGCTGGTGGCTGATTCATGTGAGAAACTGCAGAAGCTGGTGACTGAGTTTGGTAAAGTGTGTGGAAGAAGAAAGTTGAGAGTAAATGTGAATAAGAGCAAGGTTATTAGGTACAGTAGGGGTGAGGGTCAAGTCAATTGGGAGGTGAGTTTGAATGGAGAAAAACTGGAGGAAGTGAAGTGTTTTAGATATCTGGGAGTGGATCTGTCAGCGGATGGAACCATGGAAGCGGAAGTGGATCATAGGGTGGGGGAGGGGGCGAAAATTTTGGGAGCCTTGAAAAATGTGTGGAAGTCGAGAACACTATCTCGGAAAGCAAAAATGGGTATGTTTGAGGGAATAGTGGTTCCAACAATGTTGTATGGTTGCGAGGCGTGGGCTATGGATAGAGATGTGCGCAGGAGGATGGATGTGCTGGAAATGAGATGTTTGAGGACAATGTGTGGTGTGAGGTGGTTTGATCGAGTAAGTAACGTAAGGGTAAGAGAGATGTGTGGAAATAAAAAGAGCGTGGTTGAGAGAGCAGAAGAGGGTGTTTTGAAATGGTTTGGGCACATGGAGAGAATGAGTGAGGAGAGATTGACCAAGAGGATATATGTGTCGGAGGTGGAGGGAACGAGGAGAAGAGGGAGACCAAATTGGAGGTGGAAAGATGGAGTGAAAAAGATTTTGTGTGATCGGGGCCTGAACATGCAGGAGGGTGAAAGGAGGGCAAGAAATAGAGTGAAGTGGAGTCATGTGGTATACAGGGGTTGACGTGCTGTCAGTGGATTGAAGCAAGGCATGTGAAGCGTCTGGGGTAAACCATGGAAAGCTGTGTAGGTATGTATATTTGCGTGTGTGGACGTGTGTATGTACATGTGTATGGGGGGGGGGGGGGTTGGGCCATTTCTTTCGTCTGTTTCCTTGCGCTACCTCGCAAACGCGGGAGACAGCGACAAAGTATAAAAAAAAAAAAAAAAAAAAAAATGTATATATATATATATATATATATCTTTTGTTGCTAGGGTGGAGTCGTGCTTAAGGGGTAGGTGAGTTGCATCCATTTTCTTCAGTAGAGAGAGAGAGAGAGAGAGAGAGAGAGAGAGAGAGAGAGAGAGAGAGAGAGAGAGAGAGAGAGACGGGTAGATGTGAGGGAATCTTTTAAGTGAGTAATTTTATAAGTATGATGGCGCCACGTCAGCCGCATTTGCCTCCTCCCATTCCCCTCCCCTCCCTAATCCTCCTCCTCCTCCTCTCCTCCTCCTCCTCCTCCTCCTCCTCCTCCTCCTCCTCCTCCTCCTCCTCTCTCTCTCTCTTCATCTGCCCCAAGGCACAACCCTCCCTCCCTCCCTCCCTCACCCAGTTTTCCTCCCTCCCCACACTTACCTACCTAGCCCCCCTCCCCTCCCCTCCCCCCCATCAAGGCCGTTTCCTAGAGCCATACCTCGATTCACCCAGTATACCTTCCCCATCCCTGACCACCCCACCATGGCGCGCCGCTACAACCAGCAGTACAATATAGAAAATGTGATCATTTCGGTTACCAGCCTTGAAATTTAAATGACGGATGCGCGAAGCTTACTATATATACTACTTGTTTTATTTGTGATTTTTGTTTGTTTGTTTGTTTCTCGTTTGAAGGGCTACTGGAATAAGATCATTTCTTAGATGTTAATTTGCATTAAAAAAAAAAAAAAAGTAGTGTCTTTGAAGACTAAAGTGTATGGTGGTGATGGATTTTACCCCCTGTTTCCACTGTGCTTAGCCCTCCTGGGACTTGCTCGCTCGTCGCCATCAGGTCAGCAGCAGACAGTAACTCTCTCTCTCTCTCTCTCTCTCTCTCTCTCTCTCTCTCTCTCTCTCTCTCTCTCTCTCTCCCTGGTCTGTGTGAGGCTGGGCCCCACATCACTGTTAATTTTGTAGGGTTATTTTCCTATTAAATCAGGACTCCTCTGGTTGCCTTGTTTGGATGAAGCAGACGACCAACCCATCCCCCACCTCCTCCTCCTCCCACGCCCCCCTCATTCTTCCCCCCCCCCCCCCGGAGCCTGGAGTATGTCAACTCGGCTCACGTGTAGGATATTTCTCTCTCTCTCTCTCTCTCTCTCTCTCTCTCTCTCTCTCTCTCTCTCTCTCTCTCTCTCTCTCTCTCTCTCTCTCACACACACACACACACACACACACACACACACACATCCCTTCCGTTATCTCTGTTCCGAAAAGAGGTAGGTGTAAAAAATCCCCTTCCGCGTCAGAGACTATTATTGTATTATACCTCGTGTCGTCATATTAACGCCGAATTTTTTTCCTGCGAATTAGCAAAAAAAATAAAAAAAAATGAATAGTTGACACCTCCTACTAAGACGACCAGATTTTAAAATGAACACACTTCCGAAGTGTTAAGAGGGCGTAAGGTCGTGAGGTACCTCAAGGCCCAGTCCTTGGCTCGCTTCTGTTTATGATAAGTCTGAGTTTACGTCTCGGAATTGAACCATTGGGCTGTCAGTCTCCCCGACGCTACGAGGGAACACGAGAGGATGTCGAACAGGAATGTAGACTACGGGGTTTCCGTGCGAGGGGCTGTTCGTGACTGAGGGAGAGATGTGGTGCTCATACATCACTGTGGTAAGAGCAGAAATACGGACATGGTATAGAAATTGCTGACGTTGTTCAAAAATATGGATTTTGCCGACGATGTGAGGTTTTGATAATTGCTGACGATGTTGCGTTTAAATTTACAGACGATATTAGATATTGATTTGCTGGCTTGATTAAATCGGCAAGTGGAATGATTTCTGAGAAAGACTGATGGAAATTAACCAGTTAAAAAAATGAAAACTAAATGAAATTCAACTTAGATCATTTTTTAAGTAAATTTAGTGTCATGCAATTTTGAGTTAAGCACTTTTAAAGTTCTGCAATTTTGAGTTAAGCAATTTTAAAGTTATGCAATTTGGAGATAACGATACACACACACACACACACACACACACACACACACACACACACACATATATATATATATATATATATATATATATATATATATATATATATATATATATATATATATATATATAGTTACAAGATAAACATTTTCAGGCTTATTAGAAGTGAAGGATCTGGGATGTATCTTGAGAAACGACCTGAAATGTAATAATTTGTTGACGTGTTTTAAATTTGCTGACGACGCTGGGTTTTAAAATGTGCAAACGATACTAAATTCAAATTCGCTGACAGTATTGAATTTCTGTTTGTTGGAAATTTAAATTTCCCGAGGATGAAGGAAAAGAAAAAATTTTTTTAGAATTTGTTGACGATAGTGAATTTTAAGTCTGCTGACAGATTGGACTCCCGCCCAGCTCCGAGAAGTGGCAGGTGGAATACCTCTTACATCTCTGTCAAGTTATGTAATTTGGAGACAACGAGAGAAAACAAAATACATGGTTACAGGGGAGTTGGAGAAGCGCTTGCAGGCGTATTAGGGTAATTCAGCTGCTCGCTGATGCCATGATTAAGCTGCCTGCTAATGCCATGATTCCATAATTAAGCTGCCTGTTCATGCCTTTATTAAGCTGCCTGCTGATGCCACAGTTAAGCTACCTGTTGATGCCACAATGAAGCTGTCTGTTGATGCCACAGTTAAGCTGTCCTGCTGATGCCATAATCAAGCTGCATGCCAGTGCCATGAACAAGATGCTCAGCGGTTGCCTGCATGCGGTGGCAGGCGCATGCCATCACTTAGATAAAACAAAAGATTATATCCACCAAGCAGATACAACCTGATCTATTGGCCGGGAATCTTGCGTTATCTTTTATCTACCTCTCTCCCCGTCCTCTCTCTCTCTCTCTCTCTCTCTCTCTCTCTCTCTCTCTCTCTCTCTCTCTCTCTCTCTCTCTCTCTCTCCAAACAGCCATTTTACTGACATGGGTCCTTGTCCGCCCCGTTTGATACGGCTCCTTGCCTTAGACGCCAGATGTAACGACACGGTCAGCTCCCTCGCGGTACGAGGGGGCGGTTTCCCCCCCCCCCCCCCCATCGTGTGTGTGTGTGTGTGTCACTAGTAGAGGCAGAGGAACGGTGATTGGACGACATAACGACTGAACTATGGACGGAAGGCAGCGTTAGGACGCTGGCCTTCCCTGGTCAGGCAGGACCAAGGCTTGTGGGTCTCAGATTCTCGTCCGCATCATAACTCTAGATTAGATTTTCCTGCCCCGTGGTTTTCCTGCCCCCATATTCCACCCCCTTTCCATTGACAGACGCTTGTTTTTGTCCTTATTTCCGTTAAATAACTCGTGTATGATATTCCCAGCGCTTGACTCCTCCCGATGGTGACCCATATTTTATTGCTTTCCCAACTAAATTATTTTGATCCACAAAACGAGGGTCATAACCTGGTTTTTCCTGACGGTGCCACGTGCAGCTCCTCTCTACAGGAGCGAGACCTGCTGGGGAGCATGCTTAGAACTGTGCGGCGGTGATCGGTGCGTTTCGTGCTTCGTGGAATTCTCAGTGGAGGATGACATGGTCGCTCCCATGAGCTCTACGTGTATGGCAGTGGTCAACACTCAGGGTGAGGGTGGGTCATGGGGAGGAGGGTCTTCAACAACCCAACCCCCTCACCACAACCTTAACCAGACTCAAGTGAGAGGAGGACTCTTCCATGCCACTGTCCAGGGCGCCTCCTTGTTGCCCAGGACGAAGCAAGAAAATGGAAAGTATAGTCCGGTGCTAACACAACCGCCAACAACCAACAAAAAAAAAAAAACAAGAAACAGGATCATCTCCACAACCAATCACGTCTGTTCCCATGATCGCCAGTACTTCCTGACCCTACCAACCCCAACAACAACAACAACAACAACAGCAAAAATAAGCACTGCCACTACAGTTCTCCTTCCTCCACCACCGACACCATCACCAACACGACCACCACCACCATCACCATCATCGCCGCCTCCACCATGACCACTAGGATCACCCAACACAATTACGACCCCCCCAACACTCCCCATCACACAGCCAGCGTCCACCCGACCAGTGTAAACACACAGGGAGGTCGATGAGGACGCCTCCGCCGGAGCCTCGAGGTGCCAGACATGGTTCCTCCCTCCCTCCGTCCCTCCCTCCAGTCTCTCACCCCCGTGGCCAGAGTGGGGCTTGCGAGGTGAGGCGGGAGGCCTGCCTGGGATATATGTTCCTCTGAATGGAACATGGAGCTGTGACTTGCTCTCCCCTGCATACTAAACTAGATTAGAATTCCTCTCTTTAGGGAGCAGTGTAGGCGCTATGGGTTTGATACATACGGGACAGAGGATCTCTGATTTCCCCCCTCCTCCTGCGGGAGGGGGAGAGACCTTAGACTCCCGCGGGCGGAGAGGAGTTTAGGATACAGAATTAGCCCAGAGATGGGGCTGGACGATGGATGTGGATGGAGGGAGGGAGGAGGGAGACTTCGAGGTGAGGCAGGTACATCTCAGGCGCCAGTGTTCACCTCCCTCGATTCCACCTCTTTTCCCCCACTCTCGCGCCACACTTCCCCTTCGACCACGCCGTCGCCGAAGTGCCTCGTCTGCGTGGGATCAGACGAGACAAAAGGCTTCAGAACCAAAGAGGAAAAAGAGAAAGAAAAAATGATGGCATAAAATCTTCTTCCTGGAACGCCGAGTCTGATGGTGCGTCTCGGTTAGAACGGCCGCTGGAGAGAGAGAGAGAGAGAGAGAGAGAGAGAGAGAGAGAGAGAGAGAGAGAGAGAGAGAGAGAGGTGGGGACCTTCGTGGAAATGGAAGCCAGATTGGCTCATTCCACAGGTCGCCATGCATGACTCAAGGGGATTCTCTTGAGGACCGTGGTCACGTGCCGCAGTTCCTAGGAAGGAGTGTGTGTGTGTGTGTGTGTGTGGGGGGGGGGGGGGGGGAGGTAACCCTCCTTGTTGTTCTTGTCTACATCAGGAGGAGGACAACCGGTTTGCCCTGCTCCTTGTTCCTGGCCGGTGTCCTTCGTCGTGCTTGTACACCTCTCTCTCTCTCTCTCTCTCTCTCTCTCTCTCTCTCTCTCTCTCTCTCTCTCTCTCTCTCTCTCTCTCTCTTGTGCTTGTGGCCCTGTATTTTCTGGTTCTTGTGATCGTTGGACATATGATTTTGGGGTTGTGGCCTCGGGGCTTGTAGTTCTGTGGTTGTAAAGTTGGTGGTTCGAAGGTCGGGGGTTGTGGTTCGGTGCTTGCGATGTTGTCTCTGGTTGTGGTTCGGTGTGCTCGTGGTTTCGTGCTTATGATTCTGTGGTTGTGGTATTCAGTTGTGGTGTGTGTTTGTGGCCATGTATGTGTGGTTCTGTGTTTTTGGCCATGTATTTCTGGTTCTCTGTTTGTGGCCATGTATTTGTGGTTCTGTTTGTGGCCATGTATATGTGGTTCTGTGTTTGTCGTTCTGTGTTTGTGATTCTGTCTTTGTGGTCCCATGTTCCTTGTTCTTTAGCAGTAACCCAACAAGTGCAGAACATAGAACAACCCTTGCCTCTGATCACCTGTGTTCTGTAAGCTTGTGTTGCTTGTTTGACCAGCTGCTTGTGTTGCTTGTATGACCTTCTGCTTGTGTTGCTTGTATGACCTGCTGCTTGTGTTGCTTGTTTGACCTGCTGCTTGTGTTGCTTGTATGACCTGCTGCTTGTGTTGCTTGTATGACCTGCTGCTTGTGTTGCTTCGCGTGCTTGTTTCTCTCCCCTCGCGGCTGTGTTGGAGGGCCGTCTGACCTGTTCCTTAGTGCTTGCAGGGTCTGTGCGCTTTCGACCGACCACCGTAGAAGCAGAGGTATATCTGGGGTTTGGTTTGTTTGTTCTGTTGTCTTTGTTGCCACGCTGAGGAGAGAGGAGGGTTGCTTGTGTCTGCTGGCTGGGACGCACGATGGCAGCAGCAGGTCTGGTTCGGCCGGCCCTCGCTCCTCTGCTGCCCATACTGGAGGTCGAGAGGGCTAAGCATATATGCTCGTTATAGGCTGAAGTCTTGATATATATATATATATATATATATATATATATATATATATATATATATAATATATATATATATATATATTATATATATTTCTTTTATTTAAACTATCGCATTTCCCGCGTTAGCGAGGTAGCGTTGGGAACAAAGGACTGGGCCTTTTTTGAATATCCTCACCTGGCCCCCTTCTCTGTTCCTTCTATTGGAAAATTGAAAAAAAAACGAGAGGGAGGATTTCCAGCTCCCCCCGCTCCCTCCCCTTTTAGTCGCCTTCTACGACATGCAGGGAATACGTGGGAAGTATTCTTAATCCCCTATCCCCAGGGATAATATATATATTCTTTATCCGATATGAAGAACATAAGGACTTGTAATGTTCTTGAAGAACAAATAACATCGCCGCCTCGCGAATCCTCACCCCATGATCTATTAAACGATGGAACACCCCCCCTTCCCCTTAGCCCCCCTTCCCCTCAAACCCCCCTTTCCCTCAAAACCCCCCTTTCCCCCCTTTCCCTCAAAACCCCCCTTTCCCCCCTTTCCCTTTGTGACGATATTGTTTATCTTGGGGAAAGATGAAGGAAAAGGCAAGTGTTTACGGCAGGCGACCGTGTCGTGGGTCTGGATTGCGTACACAGGCCGTGACAAGGCGTGATAATACTACGCGGGGGCTCTGGTGCCATAGAGGGGGCGACAGAGGTGAAGATGAGACTGAACAAGGGGTTAGAGGAAGTATAGCGAGCCAGTCGCTTGTTCAAACTGCCCGCCATTTATATCAATGTCAAACCATCCGCTCAGTTTAACTACCTCGCACACACACACGCACACCGCACCGCATCGTATCGCCACCGACATTTCCTACCGCCTGAGATCCCACGTTCCCGAGTTGAAGTTTTATATATATATATGTTAGCGAGGTAGCGGTAAGAACAGAGGACTGGGCCTTTTTTGGAATATCCACACCTGCGCCCCCTCTGTTCCTTCTTTTGGAAAATTGAAAAAAAAAAAAAAACAGAGGGGGAGGATTTCCAGCCCCCCGCCCCTCCCCTTTTAGTCGCCTTCTACGACACGCAGGGAATACGTGGGAAGTATTCTTAATCCCCTATCCCCAGGGATAATATATATATTATATATATATATATATATATATATATATATATATTATATATATATATATGTGTGTGTGTGTGTGTGTGTGTGTGTGTCGAACATTCAACGAACATATGACATCTGATTTTTTACGGGGAGTCTTTTTTCAATTAGATTTAACAGAATGTTCCCTCCCAGGCCCAGGCGTGAGCGTCAGTATACCCACTTGGTGAGGATGCGGGGACGCATCAGCGAGTTCCCGTGAATCACCCAGTGGTTACACGGAGATAAATGATGTAAGCCCATCTTGGCCTGGTGGGGGGGGCGAGGCTACCTGGCTCCCACACAATGGTCCCTGGGTTCGTTTCTCAGGGTGTTATTGATAAATATTTTACATTCATTTTATATATTATATTTATATATATTATATATAAATTATATAAAAATTATATATATAAAAGAGAGAGAGAGGAGAGAGAGAGAGAGGGGAGAGAGAGAGAAGAGTTTTTTTAAGGTAAAACATAGATATCTTCTACATAAACACAATATTACATTATTAATTCATCTTGTAAAACCCCCCGCGCCCCCAAATTTATGGGTCTTGCTGCTTCGAGTCTCCCGCTGCGCTGCGCTGAGCAGCGGGCGATGAGGGACTCCTTGAAAAAACGAGATGTTCGTCGAGGATGAACGGACGTGATTACAACCCCCGGGGGTGTGCAGAATTCGTATGTTCACCCGTGACCGACGATGGAATCTTCCTAAATACATCAGACGAAATTCCAACAGCGTTAAAGAAAAAGGTCCAAAAAAGGGGCACAGGCATTGGCTTCCTCGCTGTGGCCCTTCCCCCGCTGGGGGCTACCTCCTTTGGCTTCCTCCCCTTTGGCTACCCCGCTTTGGCTACCTCGCTGTGGCTTCCCCGCTTTGGCTTCCTCGCTTTGGTACCTCGCTTTGGCTACCTCGCTGTGGCTTCCTCGCTTTGGCTTCCTCGCTTTTGGCTCCTTCGCTTTGGCTTCCTCGCTTTTGGTTCCTTCGCTTTGGCTTCCTCGTTTTTGGTTTCCTCCTTTTGGCTTCCTCGCTTTTTGGGTTTTCCCTTTCTTTGGCTTCCTCGCTTTGGCTACCTCGCTGTGGCTACTCGCTTTGGGGTTCCTTGTTTGGCTTCCTCGCTTTGGCTTCCTCGCTTTGGCTTCCTCGCTTTGGCTTCCTTGCTTTGGCTTCCTGCTTTGGCTACCTCGCTTTGGTACCTCGCTGTTGGCTTCCCCGCTTTGGCTTCCTCGCTTTGGCTACCCGCTTTGGCTACCTCGCTGTGGCTTCCTCGCTTTGGCTTCCTCGTGTGGCTACCCCCGCTTTTTGGCCCTTTCCCTTTCTTTGGCTTCCTCGCTTTGGTTC
Source organism: Panulirus ornatus (assembly GCF_036320965.1). Taxonomy (NCBI): domain Eukaryota; kingdom Metazoa; phylum Arthropoda; class Malacostraca; order Decapoda; family Palinuridae; genus Panulirus; species Panulirus ornatus. The sequence continues at coordinate 4,761,375 of NC_092231.1, forward strand.
CTCGCTTTGGCTTCCCCGCTTTTGGCTTCCTCGCTTTGGCTTCCTTGCTTTGGCTACCTCGCTTTGGCTTCCTCGCTTTGGCTAACCCCGCTTTGGCTTTTCCTCCTGTGGCTTCCTCCTTTGGTACCCCGCTGTGGCTTCCTCGCTTTGGCTACCTCGCTTTGGCTTCCTTGCTTTTTGGGTTCCTCGCTTTGGCCTTACCCCGCTGTGGTACCTCGCTTTGGCTTCCTTGCTTTGGCTTCTCGCTTTGGTTCCTCCGCTTTTGGGTTCCTCGCTTTGGCTTCCTCGTGTGGGTTCCTTGCTTTGGCTTCCCCGCTTTGGCTACCCCGCTTTGGCTACCTGCTTTTGGGTACCTCGCTTTGGCTTCCTCGCTTGGCTTCCCCGCCGTGGCTTCCTCGCTTTTGGCTTCCTTGCTTTGGCTTCCTCGCTTTTGGGTTTTCCCTTTCTTTGGCTACCTCGTTTTGGGACCTCGCTTTGGCTACCTCGCTGGCTTCCTTGCTTTGGCTTCCTCGCTTTGGCTACCTCGCTTTGGTACCTCGCTTGGCTTCCTCGCTTTTGGCTAACCTCCTTTGGCTTCCCTCGCTGTGGCTTCCTCGCTTTGGCTTCCTCGCTTTGGCTACCTCGCTTTGGCTAACCTCTTTGGCTTCCTCGGCCTGTGGCCCTTTCCCCGCCCTTTTTTGGCTACCCCGCTTTGGTTCCCCGCCCTTTTGGTTCCACGCTTTGGCTCCTCGCCCTTTTGGGTTCCTCGCTTTGGCTTCCTTGCTTTGGCTACCTCGCTTTGGCTTCCTCGCTTTGGCTACCTCGCTTTGGCTACCTCGCTGTGGCTTCCTTCCTCGCTTTGGCTACCTCGCTGTGGCTTTTCCTCGCTTTGGCTACCTCGCTTGGCTTCCTTGCTTTGGCTTCCTCGCTTTGGCTACCTGCTGTTGGCTACCTCGCTTTGGCTTCCTTGCTTTGGCTTCTTCCTCGCTTTGGCTTCCTCGCTTTGGCTTCCTCCTCCGCTTTGGCTTCCTCGCTGTGGCTTCCTTGCTTTGGCTTCCTCGCTTTGGCTACCTCGCTTTGGCTACCTCGGCTTTGGCTACCTCCCTCGCTTTTGGTTGCTTCCTTTCCTGCTTTGGCTTCCTCGCTGTGGCTATCTCCTTTCCGCTTTGGCTTCCTCTTGCTTCTGGCTCTTCCTCGCTTTGGCTTCCTTGCTTTGGCTACCTCGCTTTGGCTACCTCGCTTTGGCTACCTCGCTTTGGCTACCTCGCTTTGGCTTCCTTGTTTTTTGGCTTCCTCGCTTTGGCTACCTCGCTTTGGCTACCTCGCTTTGGCTTCCTCGCTTTGGCTACCTCGCTTTGGCTTCCTCGCTGTGGCTTCCTCGCTTTGGGCTTCCTCGCTTTGGCTACCTCGCTTTGGCTACCTCGCTTTGGCTTCCTCGCTGTGGCTTCCTCGCTTTGCTACCTCGCTTTGGCTACCTCGCTTTGGCTTCCTCGCTTTGGCTTCCTCGCTTTGGCTACCTCGCTTTGGCTTCCTCGCTGTGGCTTCCTCGCTTTGGCTACCTCGCTTTGGCTACCTCGCTTTGGTTTCATCGCTTTGGCTACCTCGCTTTGGCTACCTCGCTTTGGCTTCCTCGCTTTGGCTACCTCGCTTTGGCTTCCTCGCTTGTGGCTTCCTCGCTTTGGCTACCTCGCTTTGGCTACCTCGCTTTGGCTACCTCGCTTTGGCTACCTCGCTTTGGCTTCCTCGCTGTGGCTTCCTCGCTTGGCTACCTCGCTTTGGCTACCTCGCTGTGGCTTCCTCGCTTTGGCTACTCGCTTTGGTTTCATCGCTTTGGCTTCCACGTTGACTTCATCGTGACCCAGAGGATCAATCCTGTGTGAGGTCATCTCTCTTGACGCTCAGCTATCGGTGGAAGTGGTTCACTGGGGTGGCTGCTTGACCTCCAGTGACAGGAGGTCAGGTCAGACGAGAAAGCAGTGGGCCGATTGCAGAACAAAAAAAAAAACAAAAGGAAATTGAGATCATAACTGGACGAAAGATTTTGAATTAGAGTCGTGCGTTGAGAACTGAAAGAGCGAAGCAGTGATGGGCATTATTTACGTGGAGGGAATTGACACTTGAAAAATTCGCAGTTAAGACTAAGTGGAAAAAATATAAAAGAAATGATAGAATAAACACGAAGAAATAGCACACACACACACACACACACACACACACATGCCATGATTAAGCTGCCTGCAATGCCATGATTCCAAAATTTTAAGCTGCCTGTTCATGCCTTTATTAAGCTGCCTGCTGTGCCACATTTTAAGCTACCTGTTGATGCACAATGAAGCTGTCTGTTGATGCCACAGTTAAGCTGTCTGTTGATGCCATAATAAAGCTGCATGCCAGTGCCTGAACAAGATGCTCAGCGGTTCCCTGCATGCGGTGGCAGGCCCCATGCCATCACTTAGATAAAACAAAAGATTATATCCACCAAGCAGATACAACCTGATCTATTGGCCGGGAATCTTGCGTTATCTTTTATCTACCTCTCTCCCCGTCCTCTCTCTCTCTCTCTCTCTCTCTCTCTCTCTCTCTCTCTCTCTCTCTCTCTCTCTCTCTCTCTCTCTCTCTCTCTCCAAACAGCCATTTTACTGACATGGGTCCTTGTCTACCCCGTTTGATACGGCTCCTTGCCTTAGACGCCAGATGTAACGACACGGTCAGCTCCCTCGCGGTACGAGGGGGCGGTTTCCCCCCCCCCCCATCGTGTGTGTGTGTGTGTGTCACTAGTAGAGGCAGAGGAACGGTGATTGGACGACATAACGACTGAACTATGGACGGAAGGCAGCGTTAGGACGCTGGCCTTCCCTGGTCAGGCAGGACCAAGGCTTGTGGGTCTCAGATTCTCGTCCGCATCATAACTCTAGATTAGATTTTCCTGCCCCGTGGTTTTCCTGCCCCCATATTCCACCCCCTTTCCATTGACAGACGCTTGTTTTTGTCCTTATTTCCGTTAAATAACTCGTGTATGATATTCCCAGCGCTTGACTCCTCCCGATGGTGACCCATATTTTATTGCTTTCCCAACTAAATTATTTTGATCCACAAAACGAGGGTCATAACCTGGTTTTTCCTGACGGTGCCACGTGCAGCTCCTCTCTACAGGAGCGAGACCTGCTGGGGAGCCTGCTTAGAACTGTGCGGCGGTGATCGGTGCGTTTCGTGCTTCGTGGAATTCTCAGTGGAGGATGACATGGTCGCTCCCATGAGCTCTACGTGTATGGCAGTGGTCAACACTCAGGGTGAGGGTGGGTCATGGGGAGGAGGGTCTTCAACAACCCAACCCCCTCACCACAACCTTAACCAGACTCAAGTGAGAGGAGGACTCTTCCATGCCACTGTCCAGGGCGCCTCCTTGTTGCCCAGGACGAAGCAAGAAAATGGAAAGTATAGTCCGGTGCTAACACAACCGCCAACAACCAACAAAAAAAAAAAACAAGAAACAGGATCATCTCCACAACCAATCACGTCTGTTCCCATGATCGCCAGTACTTCCTGACCCTACCAACCCCAACAACAACAACAACAACAACAACAACAGCAAAAATAAGCACTGCCACTACAGTTCTCCTTCCTCCACCACCGACACCATCACCAACACGACGACCACCACCACCATCACCATCATCGCCGCCTCCACCATGACCACCAGGATCACCCAACACAATTACGACCCCCCCAACACTCCCCATCACACAGCCAGCGTCCACCCGACCAGTGTAAACACACAGGGAGGTCGATGAGGACGCCTCCGCCGGAGCCTCGAGGTGCCAGACATGGTTCCTCCCTCCTTCCCTCCGTCCCTCCCTCCAGTCTCTCACCCCCGTGGCCAGAGTGGGGCTTGCGAGGTGAGGCGGGAGGCCTGCCTGGGATATATGTTCCTCTGAATGGAACATGGAGCTGTGACTTGCTCTCCCCTGCATACTAAACTAGATTAGAATTCCTCTCTTTAGGGAGGAGTGTAGGCGCTATGAGTTTGATGCGTACGGGACACAGGAACTTTGATTTTCCCCCTCCTTCTGCGGGAGGGGGAGAGACCTTAGACTCCCGCGGGCGGAGAGGAGTTTAGGATACAGAATTAGCCCAGAGATGGGGCTGGACGATGGGTGTGGATGGAGGGACGGAGGAGGGAGGCTTCGAGGTGAGGCAGGTACATCTCAGGCGCCAGTGTTCACCTCCCTCGATTCCACATCTTTTCCCCCACTTTCGCGCCACACGTCCCCTTCGACCACGCCGTCGCCGAAGTGCCTCGTCTGCGTGGGATCAGACGAGACAAAAGGCTTCAGAATCAAAGAGGAAAAAGTAAAAGAAAAAAACGATGGCATAAAATCTTCTTCCTGGAACGCCGAGTCTGATGGTGCGTCTCGGTTAGGACGGCCGCTGGAGAGAGAGAGAGAGAGAGAGAGAGAGAGAGAGAGAGAGAGAGAGAGAGAGGTGGGGACCTTCGTGGAAATGGAAGCCAGATTGGCTCATGCCACAGGTCGCCATGCATGACTCAAGGGGATTCTCTTGAGGACCGTGGTCACGTGCCGCAGTTCCTAGGAAGGAGTGTGTGTGTGTGTGTGTGTGTGTGTGTGGGGAGGTAACCCTCCTTGTTGTTCTTGTCTACATCAGGAGGAGGACAACCGGTTTCCCTGCTCCTTGTTCCTGGCCGGTGTCCTTCGTCGTGCTTGTACACCTCTCTCTCTCTCTCTCTCTCTCTCTCTCTCTCTCTCTCTCTCTCTCTCTCTCTCTCTCTCTCTCTCTCTCTCTCTCTCTCTTGTGCTTGTGGCCCTGTATTTTCTGGTTCTTGTGATCGTTGGACATATGATTTTGGGGTTGTGGCCTCGGGGCTTGTAGTTCTGTGGTTGTAAAGTTGGTGGTTCGAAGGTCGGGGGTTGTGGTTCGGTGCTTGCGATGTTGTCTCTGGTTGTGGTTCTGTGTGCTCGTGGTTTCGTGCTTATGATTCTGTGGTTGTGGTTTTCAGTTGTGGTGTTTGTTGTGTGTTTGTGGCCATGTATATGTGGTTCTGTGTTTGTCGTCCTGTGTTTGTGATTCTGTCTTTGTGGTCCCATGTTCCTTGTTCTTCAGCAGTCACCCAACAAGTGCAGAACATAGAACAACCCTTGGCTCTGATCACCTGTGTTCTGTAAGCTTGTGTTGCTTGTATGACCTGCTGCTTGTGTTGCTTGTATGACCTTCTGCTTGTGTTGCTTGTATGACCTGCTGCTTGTGTTGCTTGTATGACCTGGTGCTTGTGTTGCTTGTATGACCTGCTGCTTGTGTTGCTTGTATGACCTGCTGCTTGTGTTGCTTGTATGACCTGCTGCTTGTGTTGCTTCGCGTGCTTGTTTCTCTCCCCTCGCGGCTGTGTTGGAGGGCCGTCTGACCTGTTCCTTAGTGCTTGCAGGGTCTGTGCTCTTTCGACCGACCACCGTAGAAGCAGAGGTATATCTGGGGTTTGGTTTGTTTGTTCTGTGTTGTCTTTGTTGCCACGCTGAGGAGAGAGGAGGGTTGCTTGTGTCTGCTGGCTGGGACGCACGATGGCAGCAGCAGGTCTGGTTCGGCCGGCCCTCGCTCCTCTGCTGCCCATACTGGAGGTCGAGAGGGCTAAGTATATATGCTCGTTATAGGCTGAAGTCTTGATATATATATATATATATATATATATATATATATATATATATATATATATATATATATATATATATATATATATGTATATATATTCTTTATCCGATATGAAGAACATGAGGACTTGGTAATGTTCTCTGAAGAACAAATAACATCGCCGCCTCGCGATCCTCACCCATGTTCTATTAAACGATGGAACACCCCCCCCTTCCCCTTAACCCCCCTTTCCCTCAAAACCCCCCTTTCCCCCCTTTCCCTTTGTGACGATATTGTTTATCTTGGGGAAAGATGAAGGAAAAGGCAAGTGTTTACAGCAGGCGACCGTGTCGTGGGTCTGGATTGCGTACACAGGCCGTGACAAGGCGTGATAATACTACGCGGGGCCCTGGTACCATAGAGGGGGCGACGGAGATGAAGATGAGACTGAACAAGGGGTTAGAGGAAGTATAGCGAGCCAGTCGCTTGTTCAAACTACCCGCCAGTTATATCAGTGTCAAACCATCCGCTCAGTTTAACTACCTCGCGCGCGCGCACACACACACACACACAACACACACACACACACACACCGCACCGCATCGTATCGCCACCGACATTTCCTACCGCCTGAGATCCCTCGTTCCCGAGTTGAAGTTTTACATATATATATCTTTTCTTTCTTTTAAACTATTCGCCATTTCCCGCGTTAGCGAGGTAGCGGTAAGAACAGAGGACTGGGCCTTTTTTGGAATATCCACACCTGGCCCCCTCTGTTCCTTCTTTTGGAAAATTGAAAAAAAAAAAAAACGAGAGGGGAGGATTTCCAGCCCCCCGCTCCCTCCCCTTTTAGTCGCCTTCTACGACACGCAGGGAATACGTGGGAAGTATTCTTAATCCCCTATCCCCAGGGATAATATATATATATATATATATATATATATATATATATATATATATATATATATATATATGTGTGTGTGTGTGTGTGTGTGTGTGTGTCGAACATTCAACGTACATATGACATCTGATTTGTACAGGGAGTCTATTTCAATTAGATTTAATCAGAAAGCCTTCCTCCCAGGTCCAGAGCGTGAGCGTCAGTATACCCACTTGGTGAGGATGCGTGACGCATCAGCGAGGTCCGTGAATCAGCCAGTGGTTACACAGGAGATGATGATGTAAGCCCATCTTGGCCTGGTGGGGGGGCGAGGCTACCTGGCTACCACACAGATGGTCCTGGGTTCGATTCTCAGGGTATATTGATAAATAGTTTACATCATATATATATATATATATATATATATATATATATATATATATATATATATATATATAGAGAGAGAGAGAGAGAGAGAGAGAGAGAGAGAGAGAGAGAGAGAGATTTTTAAGGTAAAACATAGATATCTTCTACATAAACACATATATACATTATTAATTCATCATGTATAACCCCGCGACCCCATTTATGGGTCTTGCTGCTTCGAGTCTGCGCTGCGCTGCGCTGAGCAGCAGGGCGATGATGGACTCCTTGAGAAAACGAGATGTTCGTCGAGGATGAACGGACGATGATTACAACCCCCTGGGGGTGTAGCCTTAAGCGGACGGAGTCCGGTAACACCTCGGTGTACGTACTGTATGTGTATACATTCATAAACGTACATACAGACGCACACTTCCACAGACAGACATATAAGAAGGTCAATAAATGTGCACAGGCATTGGCTTCCTCGCTGTGGCTTCCTCGCTGTGGCTACCTCGCTTTGGCTTCCTCGCTTTGGCTACCTCGCTTTGGCTACCTCGCTGTGGCTTCCTCGCTTTGGCTTCCTCGCTTTGGCTACCTCGCTTTGGCTACCTCGCTGTGGCTTCCTCGCTTTGGCTTCCTCGCTGTGGCTACCTCGCTTTGGCTTCCTCGCTTTGGCTTCCTCGCTTTGGCTTCCTCGCTTTGGCTTCCTCGCTTTGGCTTCCTCGCTTTGGCTTCCTTGCTTTGGCTTCCTCGCTTTGGCTACCTCGCTGTGGCTACCTCGCTTTGGCTTCCTTGCTTTGGCTTCCTCGCTTTGGCTTCCTCGCTTTGGCTTCCTCGCTTTGGCTTCCTTGCTTTGGCTTCCTCGCTTTGGCTACCTCGCTTTGGCTACCTCGCTGTGGCTTCCTCGCTTTGGCTTCCTCGCTTTGGCTACCTCGCTTTGGCTACCTCGCTGTGGCTTCCTCGCTTTGGCTTCCTCGCTGTGGCTACCTCGCTTTGGCTTCCTTGCTTTGGCTTCCTCGCTTTGGCTTCCTCGCTTTGGCTTCCTCGCTTTGGCTTCCTCGCTTTGGCTTCCTTGGCTTTGGCTTCCTCGCTGTGGCTTCCTCGCTTTGGCTTCCTCGCTTTGGCTACCTCGCTTTGGCTACCTCGCTTTGGCTTCCTCGCTGTGGCTTCCTCGCTTTGGCTACCTCGCTTTGGCTTCCTCGCTTTGGCTTCCTCGCTTTGGCTTCCTCGCTTTGGCTTCCTCGCTTTGGCTTCCTTGCTTTGGCTACCTCGCTTTGGCTTCCTCGCTTTGGCTACCTCGCTTTGGCTACCTCGCTGTGGCTTCCTCGCTTTGGCTACCTCGCTGTGGCTTCCTCGCTTTGGCTACCTCGCTTTGGCTTCCTTGCTTTGGCTTCCTCGCTTTGGCTACCTCGCTGTGGCTACCTCGCTTTGGCTTCCTTGCTTTGGCTTCCTCGCTTTGGCTTCCTCGCTTTGGCTTCCTCGCTTTGGCTTCCTCGCTGTGGCTTCCTTGCTTTGGCTTCCTCGCTTTGGCTACCTCGCTGTGGCTACCTCGCTTTGGCTACCTCGCTTTGGCTACCTCGCTTTGGCTTCCTCGCTTTGGCTTCCTCGCTGTGGCTTCCTCGCTTTGGCTTCCTTGCTTTGGCTTCCTCGCTTTGGCTTCCTTGCTTTGGCTACCTCGCTTTGGCTACCTCGCTTTGGCTACCTCGCTTTGGCTACCTCGCTTTGGCTTCCTTGCTTTGGCTTCCTCGCTTTGGCTACCTCGCTTTGGCTACCTCGCTTTGGCTTCCTCGCTTTGGCTACCTCGCTTTGGCTTCCTCGCTGTGGCTTCCTCGCTGTGGCTTCCTCGCTTTGGCTACCTCGCTTTGGCTTCCTCGCTTTGGCTTCCTCGCTTTGGCTTCCTCGCTTTGGCTTCCTCGCTTTGGCTTCCTTGCTTTGGCTACCTCGCTTTGGCTTCCTCGCTTTGGCTACCTCGCTTTGGCTACCTCGCTGTGGCTTCCTCGCTTTGGCTACCTCGCTGTGGCTTCCTCGCTTTGGCTACCTCGCTTTGGCTTCCTTGCTTTGGCTTCCTCGCTTTGGCTACCTCGCTGTGGCTACCTCGCTTTGGCTTCCTTGCTTTGGCTTCCTCGCTTTGGCTTCCTCGCTTTGGCTTCCTCGCTTTGGCTTCCTCGCTGTGGCTTCCTTGCTTTGGCTTCCTCGCTTTGGCTACCTCGCTTTGGCTACCTCGCTTTGGCTACCTCGCTTTGGCTTCCTCGCTTTGGCTTCCTCGCTGTGGCTTCCTCGCTTTGGCTTCCTTGCTTTGGCTTCCTCGCTTTGGCTTCCTTGCTTTGGCTACCTCGCTTTGGCTACCTCGCTTTGGCTACCTCGCTTTGGCTACCTCGCTTTGGCTTCCTTGCTTTGGCTTCCTCGCTTTGGCTACCTCGCTTTGGCTACCTCGCTTTGGCTTCCTCGCTTTGGCTACCTCGCTTTGGCTTCCTCGCTGTGGCTTCCTCGCTTTGGCTTCCTCGCTTTGGCTACCTCGCTTTGGCTACCTCGCTTTGGCTTCCTCGCTGTGGCTTCCTCGCTTTGGCTACCTCGCTTTGGCTACCTCGCTTTGGCTTCCTCGCTTTGGCTTCCTCGCTTTGGCTACCTCGCTTTGGCTTCCTCGCTGTGGCTTCCTCGCTTTGGCTACCTCGCTTTGGCTACCTCGCTTTGGTTTCATCGCTTTGGCTACCTCGCTTTGGCTACCTCGCTGTGGCTTCCTCGCTTTGGCTACCTCGCTTTGGCTTCCTCGCTGTGGCTTCCTCGCTTTGGCTACCTCGCTTTGGCTACCTCGCTTTGGCTACCTCGCTTTGGCTACCTCGCTTTGGCTTCCTCGCTGTGGCTTCCTCGCTTTGGCTACCTCGCTTTGGCTACCTCGCTGTGGCTTCCTCGCTTTGGCTACCTCGCTTTGGTTTCATCGCTTTGGCTTCCACGTTGACTTCATCGTGACCCAGAGGATCAAATCCTGTGTGAGGTCATCTCTCTTGACGCTCAGCTATCGGTGGAGTGGTTCACTGGGGTGGCTGCTTGACCTCCAGTGACAGGAGGTCAGGTCAGACGAGAAAGCAGTGGCCGATTGCAGAACAAAAAAAAAAACAAAAGGAAATTGAGATCATAACTGGACGAAAGATTTTGAATTAGAGTCGTGCGTTGAGAACTGAAAGAGCGAAGCAGTGATGGGCATTATTACGTGGAGGGAATTGACACTTGAAAAATTCGCAGTTAAGACTAAGTGGAAAAAATATAAAAGAAATGATAGAATAAACACGAAGAAATAGCACACACACACACACACACACACACACACACACACACACACACACACACGCTGGGGGCTGACAAGGAAAATAAACACGTGCTCTGACAGCAAGCAACAAGCATCTAATCTGTTGCGTACGATGGACAGACAAGCAAACAGGCAGGCAAGCAAGCACTCTGCAGGCAGAGGAGGAGCACTCGACGTCTTGTGTACAAAAGTGTCACACTGAAAGAAAATTCCTGAGGTCTGTTGATTGTACGATGCTAATCTATTGTTGGTGATTCGCGCCATTGTGGAGGCAGAGGTTCTGTTGGACTGGGTTTTTGGACCGAATACAAGCAGGCAAGACTACAGATAAGTAAGAGTACGAGATAGCAAGACTACAAGCATGCAGAGCTACAAGGAACCAAAGCTCCAAGTAACCAATATTACAAGCAAGCAAGAGTACAAGGAATCGTGGCTACAAGCAAGCAATCAAGGATGCCAAAGAAAAGCATGGCCACAAGCAAGCTTGGATAGGCAGGGAACTCCCCATCAAGTAAATAAACAAGCGGAGGATATGGAAGCAAGCAGTTTGTTTATGTTTGTTTGGCAAGCCACGCGTGTTGCACTTAAGGCCCGTTCCATCATGCTGAAGAGGTCGTACCTTCTCTCTCTCTCTCTCTCTCGAGGGTCGTACCCCCGTGCACAAGGTTCGTCGTCCTCGAGGGACGAAGAGTGTTTCTCAAAAGTCGTAGCGCCGTGCTCAGGGGTCATATAGTCGGGATCAAGGGTCGTACCGCCGTGCTCAGTAGTCGCACCGTCGTGCTCAAGGATCGTGCTTCTGTGGTCAAAGGTCGTGCCGCCGTGCTCAAGGGGCCATATCGTCGCGATCAAGGGTCATACCGCCGTGCTCAAAGGGTCGTACCGCAGGGTTCAAGGGTTGTACCTTCGTGCTCAAGGGTAATACAGTCGTGCTCAAAGGGTCGTACTGTCGTACTCAAAGGGTCGTACTGTCTTGCTTTAGGAACGCACCGTCGTGCTCAAAGTGTCGTTCCGTCTTGCTTTAGGGTCGCACCGTCATGCTCAAAGGGTCATACCGTCGTGCCGAAATCTAACCAGCGCTTTACGTAGAATGATGGACACTGTTCGTATACAGTGAAATGTAAGACTCAAGCGAGAAGGACCAGTATGGTCTCTCTCGTCTAAGCCCGCGCCCTCGCCACCACTGGCAGAGACCCCCCCAACCCCCCTCCCCAGGGGTAACGACAGTAGTTTACCTATTTCGATAGTTAGCGAGTCTGAAGTATTTAACTGACCACCCCATTTGCTCTGACGTAACCCCAGGCAGGTGGAGTGTGTGTGTGTGTGTGTGTGTGTGTGTGTGTGTTTTGATCACCTTCGTCCGTGATGATAGTTATGAAAGCGAAATCGCAATTCAGTAGGGGTTCTGTACATGCAACACGACGTGTTCCTTGGAGACCAATCCTCCTCATCACAACTCAAAATAAAGTTCCCTTCATCATCCCAGCACCAACACAGACATTCCCTACCTCCTCTGCCATCCTCGGCTACACACACACTTGAGTGTGTGTGTGCCCGAGGATGGCAGGGGAGAGAGGGAATATTTGTGGTGGTGGTGTTGGGATTTACAGAACATCATGAATGGTGTGCGCCTGATGAGGCGGATTGTATCTGAGAAACATGGTAGTGCTGCGAGTAAAGAAAAATTACATGTTAAATAGAATTGTCTGACCTCCTACTAAATTGCCACTTCACCTTCATATATATATATATATATATATATATATATATATATATATATATATATATATATATATATATATATATATATATATATCCAATTGGGAAACCCCGAAGGACTTAAAAATATGGGGTCAGTGTGCAGATATATCAAAATAAACATATTTAAATGTATGCAGGCATTGTGAATAATGGGTCGGTGCCTCACTAGCTAATTGGCTGTACAAATTGACAAACACGCTTGAAGCACCAGTAAATAAACTCCTGTGACGAAGAAGTATATATATATATATATATATATATATATATATATATATATATATATATATATATATATATATATATATTATTTTTTGATACTGCCGGTGGTTCCCGTGTTAGCGCCAGAAACAGACGAAGAAAAGAGACTCATCCGCTCCCGTCCATTCTCCAGCTGTCATGTGTAATGCACTGAAACCACAGCTCCCTATTCACAACCAGGTCGGCCCCCCCCCCCCCCCACAGACCTTTCCATAGCTGTTCCCTGCTGCTTCAAAATGCCCTGGCTCGTACTGCAGTCCCACTACCGAGAACTGAATGCAGTGGGCAGTCTATATGTACACAGACCTGTTCCTAGGGAAGAAGGAGGTATCATAACGGTCCAGCTTCGAGCAGCCGGTCTACACGCAGAAAGTGTGGGAAGCAGCAGCCACAAGGAGGGGTTTGGTCAGAGCCTCGGGCGGGGGAGGGGTAGGGGGTTTGGCGTGGAGAACGTGCAGTCAGGTCGCGGGGAAAACAGGGGTCAAAATGATGCTTGTAGAATTGAGAGAGAGAGAGAGAGAGAGAGAGAGAGAGAGAGAGAGAGAGAGAGAGAGAGAGAGAGAGAGAGAGAGAGAGAGAGCAGCAGCAGCAGCAGCATCGCGGCTTCTAGAGAAGAGAATGGTTGTGGAAAGAGGTGATGCCAGGAGAACTATGAAGGCTTTTGAAGGGAAATCTAAAAAGCAGAAACTTATTTGAAAGCAAAATGTTACGGTGCTACATCCTGCCACATGCTACGGTGCTACATCCTGCCACATGCTTCAGAGATGTTGAAGGTTACGCCAACATCACCACCACAGTCGCCGAGGTTGGAGGAGGAGAGGAGAGTCACGTAGGGTAGGGTAGAGGGTTAGCAGTGTAGACCCGACAGTGCGAAATCCGAATTGGCGATCGGGAGGAAGGGAATGGGATCCTAAGCGTTCATGAGAGTGAGAGGAAATGAGAGTTTCAAAGACTTTGATGATAGAAGTGAGCGCAGTGGGGCGTTAATTAGAGGGGGGTGTTTACAGAGGTCTCTGTTCTTAGGGATGGGCAGCCCCAAGACATGCTTCCAGAAGGAAGGGAAAGTCTGGGTTCTCAGACAGAATCGGAATAGACGATCAAGGATCAGAGGCACACTCCTTAGGGACTCCTGGGAGGTATGCCATCTGTGCCATACCCCTTGTCCACTTGCTCCTAGGAGAGTAATTCAGTTCGTACTGGAGAAAGTGTTTCCCTAGCCTTAATGGTGATTACATGAGGCTTTATCCCTGAATATAGCAGTAGTTTATAGACTTTTTTTTTCACTATAGTCGTGTTCCTCGCTTCTAACTTTTTCCCCAGTCTGATCGACGTAAATCTTATTACAACCTATACAAGGGACACTGTATACACTACCGGTCGCATCCTTAGGGCTGTGTAAGTGACAGGCTAACGAGGGCATCACCTTTTCTGAGGACTGGGGGACACTTATCATTAAAGTATTCATGGAAGTGTGTTAATTTTTGAAGCTTCTTGTTTGCCCTTGTGCTGCGCGCAATTATAATTCTTCTTTCCTGTCCACGTCATGACATTGATTTATGATCTTCATGTATGATACTGAGTCATATCTTTATCCCACGCGAGGTTTGTTTCTCCACCCGTAAACCCCGGGTCTACAGTAGGCTTATAAGCTCGTGGGTTTGGCCATCACCATCACTTCTCGACCTCGTCACCAACACCATCCTCCTCCTCATCGTCACCACCACCATCACCCTCCTCCTCCTCCTTCTCCTTCTCTTTCTCCTCCTTCTCCAACACAGTGTCACCACCATCGCCACCATCCCCTTCCGCCTCCTCCTTGGAGTTCACAGTTTTCCTGGCCTGCTCAGAAACACACCCTTGAAGGGCTCAACAGCCTGGCCGGAACAGGAGTTTCATGAGATATTGGAGGGAGGGAGGGAGGGAAGGAAGGATGTTAGGGGATCAGAGAGGGAGGAGGAGAGTGCGGGGTAGACTGGGAGAGGGAAGGGTGGAAGGGAGTGCCTCAGTGAACATGAATGAGGTGAAAGCTGTGGCACCCGAGTTATGAGGACGAAGGAGTGGAAGTATTTCGAGAGGGTGGATGGGAGTGGGATACGTATGGTGGGTGAGGGAAGAAGAGTGTGTGGAGTGGGTGGGTTAGAGCTGTGGTTGGCATCGATGTGGGAGAGGATGTGCAGTAGGCAGGATATGGAAGTGGTAACGTTTGGTGTGCGTGTTTGGAAGGAGGGTGAGGGGTGGGGGTGTCTCATGACGTGTGATGAGAGGGGTGGGGGTGTCTCATGACGTGTGAAGAAGGGGGTGTGTCTCATGATATGTGTGGAGGGGGCGTGTCTCATGATGTGTGTGTGTGGAGGGGGTGTGTCTCATGATGTGTGTGTGTGTGGAGGGGGTTGGGGTGTCTCCTGGCTGGGGTAGAGGAAGGGTGGGATGGTAAGCAGAGCTTCAGGACACAAGGCATTTCCTGTCCAACGTTTCCATATTAACATATCTGCCTCGCTGGCCGATGGCTTGTGACGTCAGAGAGAGGCAGATATATATATATATATATATATATATATATATATATATATATATATATATATATATATATATATATATATATAAGGGACCCACATACAAACAAACTTCTTCTTGTCGTGTTTACTCGACGGCCGTGATCCTGAACGTACCATGGCAAGGGTCCTTTCAGTTTCTGTTGTGATATAAGCAAGTTGGGGAGACATGTACACATACGGTCTGTTATGCCTCACAGACCAGGGGTTCTTCTGCGACAGACTGGCATTGAAGAGACGCCGGAGTTATAATGAGCAGCAGTAGGGTGTTAGGTGTGGCCGACGACCCCTCTCTCTGCCATTGCTTGCTCTCCTTCCGACGCTGAGGGAGGCGGGGAGTGCGAGGCCCTCTCGGTGTGAATGGAGATACGACTCCCACATCCTATGATGCCCTTGTGCTGCGTCTATCCACCAAGTCCTCGTCCTCGGTGGAGGGTATGTATGTACGTCCACTGGACTGAAGTTTTAGAGATGGGAAGTTTGCTCAGACAAGAGTAGGGACGTCGAGCCGTCCCCCCAAGGGATGGGAAGTTTGCTCAGACAAGAGTAGGGACGTCGAGCCGTCCCCCGAGCTGATGACCTCGAGGTTCGACACCCTTCCTGGTCTCGCCCTGTTGTCACACGCACGTCTCTCAACAGCATCCCGGGCCAGGGGCCGCTTGCCGCCTCTCCCACAGCGACCCAGACCAAGTAGATATAGATATCTTTTCTCCTTCATTAGGCAGCTCAAGCAAAGGGACTGAGAGATCATTAGGGAAACCGAAAGTTGCTCGAGATTTTAACCCTCCGCTTCAACATTGAGGAACGCCACGCGAAGCCAGGGAGGTGATGTATGTTGTAAATTCTTGAATGCTGACAAGGTAGACGATTGGACTCCATCGTCATTGGCCAAGTCTAGACGATTAGAGTCCACTCCAATCCTTTCCAGGCCCTACAGGAAAAAATGTTGGAAGATCATAAGGGCTGTAACTTAAATGCGTTACCGAAGAAGGATTGGTGCGTGTTGGCGAGTCCAGCAGACCAGTCAGCCAGATGTCTATCAAGACGAGGGAAAAAAAATTGGTCTGAATTTTTTTGGGGTTGACAGTAATTATACAGGAAAGTGAAAATGATGGTAGCGCGAAGTAGAAATAAGAAAGACTTGAAAAATTGAGATTCGAAATGGTATCTCTTAATTTTTTCCCTTATTGGAAAATGTTTGAATTACTCGCCTTTCTATATGTGTGTGTGTGTGTGTGTGTGTGTGTGTGTGTGTGTGTGTATGTGTGTGTATGTGTGTGTGTGTGTGTGTGAATGACCAGTGGATGAAGTGTATCACACGATGTGTGCAGCCACAGAACACCATCCAAAACAGAAGGGAACTCTTCTGCGAGTCCGTTAGGATATGAGGTATATATATATATATATATATATATATATATATATATATATATATATATATATATATATATATATATATATATATATATATATATATTTTTTCAAACTATTCGCCATTTCCCGCGTTAGCGAGGTAGCGTTAAGAACAGAGGACTGGGCCTTCTTTGGAATATCCTCACCTGGCCCCCTCTGTTCCTTCTTTTGAAAAAAAAAAAAAAAAAAAACGAGAGGGGAGGATTTCCAGCCCCCCGCTCCCTCCCCTTTTAGTCGCCTTCTACGACACGCAGGGAATACGTGGGAAGTATTCTTAATCCCCTATCCCCAGGGATAATATATATATATATATATATATATATATATATATATAGCGTTAATGAGATAGCCTTGATTAGGGTATTCAGTTGCCCGCATCGTCTCAGATCTCATAAAAAGACTCTGATATACACATACACAATCCACGCTCACATATGTTTGTACATGTTTATTCAATAAACATTAATACGAGCTTTGACATACACACACACACACACACACAACACACACACACACACACACACACACACACACACACACACACACACACAAGGTTCCTGAACATGTGCACATATAGACTGACGAGCAGTAGTAGATGTTGAGGATCACTCCCTTTCCCTCAGGAACCCCCGCACCCACGTCATCCTTCAGCATGCTAAGGGCCGATTTCTCTCCTCCTTTATGTAGCAAAGCCAATACGTATGGTTTCATTTTCTCCCATGGCACCCCCATTCCATTTTCTTATCCACCGATAGGAACACAATCCAGTTTCGTTATCGTCTGTAGCGCTCCAGTCCAAAATTTTATTTCCCCGGATATGAATACCAACCAGGGTTCATTTTCCCCTTTAGAGTCCAAGTCCAGTTTCATTCCCACCAGCAAGACCACCATCCAGTTTCATTCCCACCAGCAGGAACACCATCCAGTTTCATTCCCACCAGCAGGAACACCATCCAGTTTCATTCCCACCAGCAGGAACACCATCCAGTTTCATTCCCACCAGCAGGAACGCCGTCCAGTTTCATTCCCACCAGCAGGAACACCATCCAGTTTCATTCCCACCAGCAGGAACACCATCCAGTTTCATTCCCACCAGCAGGAACGCCGTCCAGTTTCATTCCCACCAGCAGGAACACCATCCAGTTTCATTCCCACCAGCAAGACCACCATCCAGTTTCATTCCCTCGTATAGCCCACTCCAGTCCAATCTTATTTCCCAGAGTGTGAACCCAATCCCGTTTCAGTTATCCCCATGTAGAACTTCCTTCCCTCCAGCAGGGTATCAGTCCATGGAGATGACTCAGTCTGCTTCCCGCACCGACACAGAGTTGAAGGTAGACACACGTCCAGTTATCACCCCCCTGCCGTCGTAAAGCACGGGGAGGAGGAGGAGGAGGAGATGGCTCGTGCCCTCGCGTCGCTAACCTCAGCTCCGGCCAGGGGTATACGACGCACGCAGCTTTACCTCTCCAACCTCCCTCCTTGCTAACCCCGAGGCAGAACCTCCCTCCTTGCTAACCCCGAGGCAGATGAGATGGTGTGTACGCTTCCTCCTCCCCTCCTCTACACACACACACACACACAACACAACACAACACACATCGACACACCGATGGCACCCCACAGGCTGCTAAAGAGAAGGTGGATCTTATCCCTCGTGTGTGCATCCCGAGTCCAGGACTCGGATATTCATTTTTTTTTCTCTCTCTCTGAAGAGCAGGACCGCCAGACCTTTGGGAGGAGGTGTTACATGGCGGGTTGATAAACGCAGGAGCGAGAAGACTTAATGATGTATATATATATATATATATATATATATATATATATATATATATATATATATATATATATATATATATATATATATTCCTTATAGTGATTATCTCTCTCTCTCTCTCTCTCTCTCTCTCTCTCTCTCTCTCTCTCTCTCTAACACCGTGGCACATCTCCCCAGGCGAGTGGCGCAGCTTCTTCCCTCCGTAACCCAATTTCGAGCGGAGGCGTTGACGGTGTGGGGGAGGGAGGGTGTGTGTGTCTGTGTGTGTGTGTGTGTGAGAGAGAGAGAGAGAGAGAGAGAGAGAGAGAGAGAGAGAGAGAGAATGTGACTCCTCTACTGCTCCTTGCTCTGTTCCTGGAGTTTCTTACTATGCTACTGGACGCCCTCCTTTCTTTATGAAGGAATTCCCACTTTGCTGGAAGATCTTCAGCCTCTGGATGTTTTCCTTTGTGTCCGGAGCCCCTTGATTTTGGTGTGTGTGTTTGTGTGTGTGTTGGGGAGGGAGGGGGGGGGAGACTTCTGACCGTTGCTTCTGCAAGTTGTCTTTTGTTTCTCACTCTCCTCCTCTTTGTTTTTGGATGTTGTCCTTTGGCTCTGGAAGCGTTACTTTGTTTTTGGGAGTAGTTATTCTTTGCTTCTGGAAGTTCCACTTTGCTTCTGGAATATCTTCTTTACTTCTGGAAGTTCTCCTTTGCTTCTGGAAGTTCTCCTTTCTCTCTGGAAGTTCCACTTTGCTTCTGGAAGTTCTTCTTTCATTTTGTAAGTTCTCCTTTGCTTCTGCAAGTTCTACAGTGTTGTTGGAAGTCTCCTGTGTTTCTGGAAGTACTCCTAAGCCCCTGGCGTTCCTTGGAGTTCTTGGAAGTTCTCCGTTGCCTCTGGAACCTTACCACTTTTTCTTCCAGAGATCATATTTTCTCTCTCTCTCTCTCTCTCTCTCTCTCTCTCTCTCTCTCTCTCTCTCTCTCTGGAAGTCTTCGTGGAGTGACCGTTCTCCCACGTACTTAATTTACGTGCTTTTCGAGTTTATTTTCTCTTGTTTTTTTTTGTTGAGCTTCTTTTGTCTTCACGTCGCTTAATGCAATGTTTTTCCCCCTCCTGCTTTGCCACTAATTGTCTTCCTGTGGCTCGCGGATCGCTCCTGCATCTCGCTTGAGTGACTGTGTACACATTCTGTCCTCCCCTCCTCCTCCTCCTCCTATTACATTTTGTGTTACGTGTGTTGTGTGATCAATAGTGTTGAGAGGGTCATGCCCACGCCAGCGGAACAGTGGTAGGAACATGGGTGTAAACAGCATTCCGGGCAGAAGCTACTGGCGGTGGTAAACAAACACACACACACAAACACACACACACACACACGCTATCAGTTTCCACAAGCTGTTGGTCACAATGTTTCCG
>NC_092231.1:4785696-4935696 GCF_036320965.1 Panulirus ornatus
CCAAGTTGATGCTTGTGAGAGTGGGCTCCCCCAAGTTGATGCATTGTGTAGTGAGGCCTCAAGTTGTGCTTGTGAGAGGAGGCCCTACGTTGATCGCATGTGAGAATGGGCCCCCCCAAGTTAATGCTTTTGTAGAGTGGGCCCCCAAGTTGAATGCTTGTGAGAATGGGCCCCAAGTTTGGGTTTTGAGAGTGGGTCCCAAGTTGGTGCTGTGGAGGGAGGCCCAAGTTGTGCTTGGGGAGAGTGAGCCGCCCGTCTGCTGCTGCCTTTTTGCCTCGAACCCTATATCGTGGCTTCATCTGTGGCAGGGCGGCGGTGACCCGCTATCTGATGATTCCCCTGTTACCCGTGGTTGGTTCCCCAGCCAGCAGACAGACTCTCTCTCTCTCTCTCTCTCTCTCTCTCTCTCTCCCCTCTCTCCTCTCACCCCTCTCTCTCTCTCTCCTTTTTTAACAAGAGAAAAACGGACGGAGGGGCCTGACATCTCAAGCCCGGTGTCGGCCCGTCGGCTCATCGCCAGCTCACGGGTCACCCCCGCGGACTCATCGCTGTTCGTTTTGGGTGGGAGGGTGGTGAGTGAGTGACCAGGTACGCAGACCGCAGCAGTCCTCAGTTGCTGTGCTGCTGCTGTTTGTGGTCTGGGGTGCAAGCTTCCCCGACTTAATATATATATAATTATATATAAATATATATAATATATATATATAAAATTACGATGGGAAGCACTCTCTGCTACACGGCCCGTGGTTCCCAGTGAGGGGAATTTATGAGTTCGTGAGGAGGTTTACCAGTGGTGGTGGTAATGGCGCGTTGTGGGGGCATGATTGTGTGTATGTCCCTGCTATGAACTGGGGTCGGGCGCTGCCTCTCCGCCACGCTGGTCGTAGTGGTGGTGGTGCCACGCTGATCTAAGGTCGTGCCGTTGTGCTCAAGGGTCGTACCGTCGTGCTCAAGGGGCGTACCCGTCGTGCTCAGGAGTCGTACCGTCGTGCTCAGGAGTCGTACCCGTCGTGCTCAGGAGTCGTACCGTCGTGCTCAGGAGTCGTACCGTCGTGCTCAAGGGGCGTACCCGTCGTGCTCAGGAGTCGTACCGTCGTGCTCAAGGGTCTTAACACAGTGTCATGTGTTCCGGAGGTTGATAAAGCCATCTGTGTGTGTGTGTGTGTGTCTGTCTATCTGTCTGTCTGTCTGTCTGTATCCACATGTCTGGAGCACAGGTACAGTCGGGTCAGCACATAGACTCTATGTACCGGCATAGATCAACCTCGAGTTTGCAAGGGTGTCGCGCGCGCGCGGGAGAGAGAGAGAGAGAGAGAGAGAGAGAGAGAGAGAGAGAGAGAGAGAGAGAGAGAGAGAGAGAGAGTAGGCTGAGGCAGTTAACGCAGCGGGGGGGGGGGAGGGTTAGAGTTAGGGGGGGGCGGGGAGAAATAGAGATGAGGTCAGGCGGAGAGCGTGCACGTAGCACTGTCTCGCCCCGGCATCACTGATCCCGCACATTACAACACGATTATGCAAATGAGGCTGTATGTGTGATTAGCCCGGGCTGAATATAGTGCAGGAGTGACTTTATGATCGAGTTGAGGGAGATTATGTCAGGGAAGACGGATACACACACACACACACACACACACACACACACACACACACACACACACACACACACAAACACATGTAGTTTACGAAAACTTTGTGTGTGTGTGTGTGTGTGTGTGTTCTTTTAATTGTTGCTCTCTCTTTCCTGCGTTAGCGAGGTAGCGTTAAGAACAGGCGACTAGGAACTGAGAAGGAAAAATATTCTTCACCATGCTCCTTCCTATGTTCCTTCTTTTAGGATGTGATCGTACAGGAGGGAAGGATTTGGCAGCTTATCTCTCCCGCTGGGTATCTGTATTATCTTTAGGGATATCTATATTGTCTTTAAGGGATGATTTAGATAGATAGTTAAACAGATAGATAGATAGATAGATAGATAGATAATTAGACATAGATTATCCATCTGGTTAATCCGATGCTGTTTTTAAGATAATTTTTTAAGTCATATTTTTACCAAATTAATTATTTTCTCTTCCTTTTTCAGGTAAGTTTGGCCGAGAGAGATTCATTCAGCCCGACTCTGTAAGTAAGTGTCTACTTTTCATAGTAAACTCCTAAGTGCGGTAAGTAAACCACGGGGAATACTTGATGAAGACACGGTTTACGTGTACCCCCATTAGGTCTATATAGGCTCAAGGTGAGCTCCGTGTAAACCTCTGGTATACTAGCTAGGATGACCAAGGAATGGATTCGAGATCCACTGGATACCAGTAGACTGAGGTTTGCGTAAAACCCAATATGTCAGACGCCCTGGACGTGGGTCGCCTATTAAGGGGTTACCACGGTCTTGGAGGTCGTGCGTTCTGGCTTCGAGGTCGTCCTCGATGGTGATGTGGGGTCGTCGTGACGACTGGACTTGTGGTCGTCCAGGGCGACTGGAAAGTCTTCCCATCTGGTCTTGTGGTCGTCTTGGGCGGCGGCGGCGCGGCCGGCGCGCCGGGTCGTTCGGGCTGGACCATCTGGAGGGCGCAGGCAGGGGAGTCGAACCTGGGCCGCTTGTGGCGGCAGTCGTGGGCGTTTATCCACTTTGCCACCAGTGAATATGTGGCTGTTTGATCACATGTAATCGAATGTGTTTCGGCCTACATACAAACAGGTCTTGTTGCCCTGTAATATATATATATATATATATATATATATATATATATATATATATATATATATATATATATATATAGATAGATAGATAGATAGATAGATAGATAGATAGATATAGATAGTAATAGAGGGAGAGAGAGGATGTGTGCGTCATCAGCATCGGTAATTCAATACTGGTATGTGTTTAATAATCAATTATGAGGAATGTTGATATACATAACCCCCCCCTTCCACAACAGCCGGCTGTAAATGTAAATGAAGGGGAACAGGTACGTGTAAACACGGTTGATTACTCCTGCGTGTCGTCTGTTGATTAATTTACACCCATAGTGTCATGGTTCCTAGCAAGGAGGCTGATGACCTGTGTGTGTGTGTGTGTGTGTGTGTGTGAGAGAGAGAGAGAGAGAGAGAGAGAGAGAGAGAGAGAGACAGAGAGAGTACATATGTATTTTTTTTCTACTATGGAGAACCAAAGTTCCCTATACTTCTCACCCAGGTATACTACAGTAGGGGTATAGGACCCTCCTCCTGTAGGGGGCTGGGTTCTCCCCGTTCGGTCTTAGAGGAAAAAAAGAAAATGATATGCCATCGTGCAGTGAAGAAAAGGGGGCCGAAGATAAATTTACGTTCATTTCTGTAGACCTTTGTGGACACAACCGAAATGAAAAACAGAAGTAGTCTCCATCAGATGCCAGAGATGGGAGGAGGATAAGAGCCAGCACGCCTTACGAAAATACGTAACTGAATTTGAACAAGTTACACGTCGAACATTTTTTTTGGTAGACGACACACCAGCGCATCTATCCCAGGAGCACGACCTCTGCAGCAGTTGTCAATCCTCTGCATGCTTCGAGGAGCAGAAGACTCTCAAGATCTGGTTTTTTTTTAGTTTTAATCAGTTCCCTGCGACAGACCAAACATGACAGACGCTGTATCCCTTACTGCACAGCACTTACCGGATGGCGTAACCCATTCCCCCTTTTACCCCAGACAGAGCCGAACTTTGGTCACAGATTTGACCCTTGTGTGAGAGGCAAAATGTATATATGCCAGAGATGCATCTGTGCATCGATACTGCAATATGGAGTGACCCTGTGTGGACGCCATCTGTGGATCATACAGGTCTGTGGAGATATGGGATATGACAGCCATGGTTGACAAGGTTAATAATGTCTGTCCGTCTGTCAGTTTGCTTGAGTGATAAAGGTACAATGTGGTTGTGTGTAGGAGTAAGATGTTTGAGGAAGGGTAATGGAATTCTCACTGTTCTCTGCAGAGTTAGTGGGCTTGTGTTAACACAGAGCTGGTGCAGTTTATGGACAAAATAATGTTTTTTTTTCATAGAGTTACCTTACTTTGTTGGAGAATATTGATGTATTTTCCCGTATAGAACCTGTGTCTTAGACCAAAGAAAGCGTGTTCCATGTATGGACAAAATCCGATGGAACACGGTCCAAGGATTTTGTGATCCTGCCCCCAAGTCCCCCAGACCATATCTCGGAGGTGAGGGAGCGACCCTCAGACAGCTTGCCTCTTCCTCAAGTTGCCAGTCGAGTGGAAGACCTTGAGGGGGAGGGAGCAAGAGGAGGAGGAGGAGGAGGAGGAGCAGAAGGGTGCCAGGAGGGTGTTGTGCGGGAGAGGAGGGGGAGTTGGGTGGGGTGGAGCCAAGGACATGATACGTGGAGAGAGAGAGAGAGAGAGAGAGAGAGAGAGAGAGAGAGAGAGAGAGAGAGAGAGAGAGAGAGAGGCGGGAAAGGTAGACAGACAGACCAGTCTGAGTCACAGGTCTTCGTGGTGAGTAAATATCATGGTAGCAGATGTGTTTACACGTGGTAGTGGTGGTAGTAGTAAGTAGTAGTAGTGGTTGTAGCTGTAGTAGTGGTGGTGGTGATGGTTGTAGTAGTGGTGGTGGTGGTTGTAGTAGTGGTGGTGGTTGTTGTGGTTGTAGTAGTGGTGGTGGTTGTAGTAGTTGTAGTGGTGATGGTGGTTGTAGTAGACATTTGCTGTGCGTTCCTTCTCAAGGCTGGAGCGACCCAGCCCATCCTTGTGGGCCTCTCCTTCATAGTTGTTTCTTTGTATCAGTCATTCTCACTCTGTTGATTTGCCCTGGAGCACGACGGTACGACCCTTGCACACGACGGTACGACCCTTGCACACGACGGTACGAATCTCGAACACGACGATACGACCCTCGACCACGACGGTACGACCCTTGAGCACGACGGTACGACCCCAGGACAAGACGGCGCGACCTTTGACCTGACACATTAAGCACTTACTGTGACGCTGTGACGTTCATTCGGCTAGGAAGTCGCTTGTGTTTGCTTGTGCCCAGGGGGGTGGGTCAGGGGTCAGGGGTCACGTGGTACAATATGAGAGCCAAACGGTGACTCAGGCTTTGACCTCGAAGGCACGAGAAGACCAAGCCAAGGTCGTGGAGTTTCAATAGCGGCGGAGCCGTTAAGGTCGATCCTTCGAGCGCCAGTGGGTCATTTCAAGGTTAACCTCAGCCAGCAGAAAACCGGATGCCTGTGGGTGACAGCCGCCGACTAGGGTGTCCGTCCACCTGGGGGTTTTACGTGACCCCAGAGAATTTCAGGTCGCGAGAAACTCTGATCCAGAAGGTTCCAGGTGGCGGTCGACTCTGTTGTAAATGGACGCAAGCTAGGACATCACAAGCTAGGACGTTAAAAGCTAGGACATTACAAGCTAGGACATCACAAGCTAGGACATTACAAGCTAGGATATCCCATGCTAGGACATCACAAGCTAGGCCATCACAAGCTAGGCCATCACAAGCGACGTCAAGCCACCTAAGACGTCGTCTTTTGAATCTGCATCGTCGAGTTGTGTAGAGAGGAAGCGTTGCATTGCTGGCAACTCCTGGTGACCATCTCGCGGCTGCTGACAATACCCATCGCATCTCCCCCAGGGCAGCTGCCAGGAGGGGTGCGAGCGGAGAGCGAGGTGAGGAAAGGGAACAGGTCGACGGGAAGTTGGTGGGGTGTGGAGGTCTCGAAACGAGGGTAGGGCGGGGACTGTGGTACCTGGGAGGGTGAGGTGTGTGTGTGTGTGTGTGTGTGTGTGTGTGTGTGTGTGTGTGTGTGTAAGGGAGAGAAAGAGAGAGAGAGAGGGAGGGGGAAAGAATGAGGGAGAAAGAGGGAGAGAGACAGAGAGTGCCTACGACGAGGTTTTGCCCAAAGCCAGGAGGACCCTTAGTGTAGCACTCACTCGAAGAGCGAGTCACGTATTGTCGAGTGTTAACGTGTCAGATGGGGAGATAAGTGTGTGTGTGTGTGTGTGTGTGTGGGACCTGAATGCCAGGAGGCCACGTGTGTGTTTGTGTGTGTGTGTGTGTGTGTGTGTGGGACCTGAATGCCAGGAGGCCACGTGTGTGTGTGTGTGTGTGTGTGTGTGTGTGTGTGTGTGTGTGTGTGTGTGTGTGGTGGGGGCTGGGGGTTATGATTCATTTCTTTCTCATTCCATATCTTTCTTTGCCAGTGGTATACAGACGGAGGATCTCAGAGATAGTAGCATGGGTGTAGGGGACGTGGCTGAGGGCTGGGAGGTGGAGCCATGTGTAGGGCGTACACTGGGCACGACAGGAGGGCCCGAGTGGAAACACGGGCCCCAGAGGGTTCTTAATCCGTCAGAATGCGAGGATTGGCATCAATGTCACTCATATAATACAGAGCAAGTATGAGACATGTCCGTGACGTCTTGTGAGCACTGGTATCAACACAGGGTTGAGGTAGGAGGAATATCTGACGGATACAGTATACACACACACACACACACACACACACACACACACACACACACACACACAGCCAGGCTACGTGCACACCGGGTATCGATGGCGTGTACTTGAAGCAGGACGCAGTGCAGAGACGCTCCGGTGCCCAGGGAACACTTGACTGTAATACGACAAGATGTATTACATAATGGGACGCGCAGCTGTTACAGAATTGGCACCGGGCGTGTTCTTCACATCGCCAGGGAGGGGGGAGGAGATACAGAGGAAAGGGGTTGGGTTGGGGTGGGTGGAGGTGTGGGGGATCAAGTTACATGACGCATAGGTCATGGCGTTACAGAGCGTGCTTGCGCCGAGCATCATCGTTACGTCAGGGGTGTGTGTGTTCGGCTCAGGCCATGACGAAATGTTGGCCCGTGTGAGTCAGGCCGTCTTCAAGGTTGAGCGGGAAAATCAGCGATTACAGAACCCTCGAAGCATTTGTCACACTTGTGGTGTATACCCTCATTGGGTAATATATATATATATATATATATATATATATATATATATATATATATATATATATATATATATATATATATATATATACATATGTGTGTGTGTGTGTGTGTGTGTGTGTGTGTGTGTGTGTGTGTGTGTGTATTTCTTTCTTTCATACTATTCGCCATTTCCCGCATCAGCGGGGTAGCGTTAAGAACAGTGGACTGGGCCTTTGAGGGAATATCCTCACCTGGCCCCCTTCTCTGTTCCTTCTTTTTTTTTGGGGGGAAACACTCTTAGTGTTCTAGTCTGTGTTCTGCTGTGTTCTTCGGGTACAGAGCAAGACACTCACGACTTGCCACGTGTACATGTAAGTGTGGCGGGTTACAGCAGCACGTCAGATAGATGGAAGACCGGCGGTGCCTGGCAGTACGTCGGATAATGTCTCCGTAAAGTTGGGTCGAGCCTGAAGAGCGCATGACACTGCATCAGCCTGGGGAGTCCTCTTAAGGAGTGAATCTTGACAGCCACGGAAGTGCTGGCTCACAGTGCAGCCAGCGCGGCGTAGCACCAGCAGTGTACCTCCGTGAAAGAGAGAGAGAGAGAGAGAGAGAGAGAGAGAGAGAGAGAGAGAGAGGGAGGTTGTGTTATCAGCTGTTGGACCCAGTGACCTAGAGATTGAGGGGGAGGTAGGGGAGGGGGGCAGAGCCAGCACATTCCCCTCTCCCCCTTCTCTCCTTCACCCCCTTTTCCCCCTCCACCCCTTCGCGTATACCTCCCCCTCTCCTTCCATTTACCAGACGCCAGAAACATGTCATGGGGCCACATGCACGGTGAGGAGGAGGAGGGAGTGAGGAGTGCATGTGCTCACGGAACCATCGTCTTCCAACACCTGGGGAAAAGGTGTGAACACAGATGTATCGGCAGGTGGGTGTGGCCCGCAGGCAGGTAGCTTGCCGCTCACGTCCATAGTGGCCCTCCGGCAGTGGGCAGTGGTAGGCCTTTATGTAGAGCCCGAAGCAACAGACCAAGCCAACTTGTCCAGGTGTCTGCGAGACACGTCTGTCGCGTCCTCCGTCAGACCACGCGCCCATATGAGAGAGAGAGAGAGAGAGAGAGAGAGAGAGAGAGAGAGAGAGAGAGAGAGAGATTGGTGGTGGAGCAGCCTGGAACAGTGAAAAGTAGATACAGGAAGATGGTAGAGGGGGGGTGGGGGATAAATCAATTGGACTAGCCCATCAGGCGAGCTACACACACACACACACACACACACACACACACACACACACACACACACACACACACACACACACACACACACACACTTCCGCGGTGGTGTCAGTCGCTCCACCGTTCATTCCCTCTCGTCTGTTCTCCCTTATACTCCCTTATACTGGTTGGTGTGTGGCTGTTGTATGAGCAGGTGTGTGGCAACGCTACAGGCGGGTGTATGGCCGCTGTGTAAGAAGTTGTGTGGCTCTGGAAGCAGGTGTGTGACCGCTATACATGCAGATGTGTAGCTGATATATATGAGCAGATGTGTGGCTGTATTGTAAGCAGGTGTGTGGCTGTTCTCTGAGGGTGTTCGTGTTATATGAGGCCTGTGACTTCTATATGAGGCGTGTAGGTGCTATATGAGGCGTGTGGGTTCTGTATGAGGCGTGTGGGTTCTATAGCGTGTGGGCTCTATATGAGGCGTGTGGCTTCTATATGAGGGTGTGGGTGTTATATGAGGCGTGTGGCTTCTGTATGAGGCCTGTGGGTGCTATATGAGGCGTGTGGCTTCTATATAAGGCGTGTGGGTTCTGTATGAGGCGTATGGCTTCTATATGAGGCGTGAGGGTGTTATATAAGGCGTGTGGGTGCAGTATAAGGCGTGTGGATGCTTTGTAAGGCGTGTGTGTGCTGTATGAGGCGTGTGGGTGCTGTATGAGGCGTGTGTGTGTGCTGTATGAGGCGTGTGGGTGCTGTATGAGATGAATTATTCCAGCCGGTATTGCGTGATGAGGATTTGGTTGGGGGCAAGACAGTTACGCACTACCCCTCCGCCGTAGACGGCACCTTAAGGTCGAGGCTCCCTGATCTCTCGGTCAAGGCGTTCGACCAATGGGGCGCTGGGGGGACCAGGAAAGTGCTCTTGAATAATAATGGATGAATGTCATTTTTGGTTAAGTTGTACTTGGTATCCCCCCCCCCCCTGCATCCTGTTCTCTCTCTCTCTCTCTCTCTCTCTCTCTCTCTCTCTCTCTCTCTCTCTCTCTCTCTCTCTCTCTCTCTCTCTCTCTCTATCATCATAGAGAGATAAAGAGAGAGAGAGAGCCAGCCTCCCCAGAGCCAAACCAAATGCCTAGCGAGTGATGTGCGTCGGGTCGTGGGGAGAGAGAGAGAGAGAGAGAGAATCCGACGCCCTGTGTATCCCTGACCTGCTCCACATTATGTGATGCGTCTGCTGATGGATGTTGGTGGGGGGGTAGGGGAGGCCCTGATTCCAACCCTGGACATTCATTCCCTGTGCCTCGCTTGGGCCCTTCACCGCGAGCCCTGCATCCTGACCCTGATACTGAGCGCAGCGCAGCCTTTGGAGGTTTCTAGAACCGCTTCCCCTCCCTCCCCCATTCATTTCTTTACCCCACGTCCCCCTCCCCTCTTTCTATGAAACGATTACTTGGAGGGTTAAGACCCCCCCCCCCCCGTATTTACTAGTTTCAGTCTTCACAGGGACCACTGGGAGGGAGGGAGGGAGGGGTGGTGTGTTTGTGGGGGGGTGTGTATAGCCCCCACACAAGGCACGTGACCTCTTTTCGCCTCGACCTGTTCACGTGGAGCTGTTTTGCTGGGGCGTTGGTGTCGTCTGTTTTTGCCTCTTGCCAGACGACTGTGAGGAAAGCTCTCCTGTGCGTCGGGAGGACCTGTAGAAGGTCATGTAAAAGGGTCAGGGCAAAGGTCACGCCATGATACCTCCCAGTTGCCACTACCGGAATTCCCTGAGATGAATCCTACCGATGAAATTGGCAGGTAGAAGACAGAGCTAAACCCAGATAATCCAGTCCTGGTTTTAATTCAGCCCAAGTGAAGTTGTGTCGTTTGTAACTGATCTGTGGACCAAGTTCCGTCGTATTTGTAACTGATCTGTGGACCAAGTTCCGTCGTATTTGTAACTGATCTGTGGACCATGTTCCGTCGTATTTGTAACTGATCTGTGGACCAAGTTCCGTCGTACTTGTAACTGATCTGTGGACCATGTTCCCTTCTTATTGTTTGTAACTGATCTGTGGACCATGTTCCCTTCGTATTGTTTGTAACTGATCTGTGGACCATGTTCCGTCGTATCGCTTGTCTTGTCGTAACGTTGTTTGTCCCTTAGTCTATCTCGTCATCATCTTGGTTTGTTTTCCCAAATTTGCTTCGCTGTTTTTACCTCTTGTTTTGTTTCACTTGCTCTGCCTTGATTCGCTTCCTTGTGGTTCAGTCTGGCTCGGGTCGTTTCGTTCTGCCTGATTCAGTTTCGTCGTCTCGTTTGTCTGGCTTCGTGTCAATACTCCTCGCCCTGCCCGCTGCTGCCTCTTTCTCTTGGCTCTTATCTCAACCGGTATCTCTGTTCTTCATGCTCCTTCACTTTGTTCCGCTTCGTTATGCATCCGTCTGTCTCATTACCGGTGTTCATCTCAGTATATTACGATCTCATAAGCCTTCTCCTAATTTCAAACATTTACTGCCTCTTGTTCTACAAACGTTCTCCGTCAAGTTATATATATAGAGAGATATATTTCTTCTCGATGATCTCCGTGTTCTGTCTTGTCTTGTCTTGTTCTCTTGTGTTCAGCATTATGCTTCCCCTTGTTCTTATCTGTTTTCCTCGACTCACTCAGAATATTAACCGTTCCAGATGCCCGATTTTATTGGTCGCTGATTCGCTCAGTGGTGGCAATTACAGACGAACATACAAAAGATCCATTATTATTATTATTATTATTATTATTATTATTATTATTATTATTATTGTTGTTGTTGTTGGTGTTGTTGTTTATTTTTGTTGTTGATGATGTGTATGGTCTGAGCGGAGACGTATTAGAAGCAGTGAGAAGTTTTTACCAGTATAAAGCATGTGTGTCCGAGTAGGTAGAGAGGAGGATGAGTGGTTCCAGGTGAAGGTACCGGGTAGTGAGGGAGGCGAATGCGTGGATTTTAGGGAGAGGGACACAGGTCTGCTGTCAGTCAGAGGTAGGAGGGGGGGGGGGGTTCTGGGAGGCGAGTCAGATACTGTATGCTGATGACGCGGCGCTGGTGGCAGAAGTTGAATTCTGAGTTTGGAAGAGTGTGTGAAAGGGAAGAGTTGAGAGTAAATTTGCATAAAAGCAAGGTTAAATATTAGGCTTAGCAGTGCAAAGAGACTCGTGAAATGGTTTATGAGTTTGAATAGAGAGACCTTGGAAGGAGTGAAGTGTTTAGATGGGAGTAGAAACAACAGCAAATGGAACTGTGGGAACTGAAGTTCACCATAGGGTTGGCGAGGGAACAAAGGATCTGGTTGCACTGAGCAATGTGTGGAAAGAGATGTCACAATCTGGGAGAGTAGACATGGGTATGTTTGACGGTATAGTAGTCACGACGGTCTTGCGTCAATGCGAGGTGCAAGGTTCTAAATGAAAAAGAAAATACTGAAGAGGGTGAATGTGTTGGAAATGAGATGGTTGAGGACTGTATATTGTGTGAGGAGAGTTGGTCGAGGAAGGAATGATAGGTGAAGAGAGAAGGATGTATATGAGAAGGGTATGGTTTGTACATTTGGAAAGAATGAATGGGGAGTGGATGACAAGAGGGTATATGTGTCAGAAGTGGAGGAGGCAGGTAGAAGCAGGAGAGTGGGAGGCGTGCATGGGATAACGCGAATTGGAGCGGCGTGGTATACAGGGGACTAAACCAGGACAGCTGAAGCGGCCTTGGACAACCAGGCACGGAAAGGTCTGTGGTACCTGATTGTGGGTAGGTGTCTGTGGTTACGTTCTATTATACATGACAGCTTGAGAATGAGTGTGAGCGAATGAAGTTGTTCGCCTGCTCCTGGCGCTACCATCCTAATGCGGATAACAGCGAACAAATATAGAAATATTATCATTATCATTATCATTAGTGTTATTGTTATTGGTAGCAGTAGTAGTAATATTGATTTATTTGTTTATTTATTATTATTATTATTATTATTATTATTATTATTATTATTATTATTATTATTATTATTGTTGTTGTTGTTGTTATTATTATTATTATACCTCAAGACCTTTCTTTATAAGACTACAGCAAGATCGAGGCTGCGCTCTGTGCAGGAGCAGGGGAAATTTCTGTAAGAGGCTGTACTTCTCTCCGTCCACTGACAGTGATACAGGACCCACGAAGATGATCTCTCGCACGCGGTGTGAATACTTGCAGGCAAAGTCCATTGATATATATATATATATATATATATATATATATATATATATATATATATATATATATATATATATATATATATATATATATTCCAGTTACCTTGCACTGAATAGCATTTGACTTGGGAAACCTTAAGTGACGCCGCCCGCTGTGACCTGACCTGAAGGATTAAGGTCGTGAACAGAATATATGTTTAACTTCTTCCTTGCCTCGCTTGTTATATATATATATATATATATATATATATATATATATATATATATATATATATATATATATATATATATATATATGTATGTATGTGTGTGTGTGTGTGTGTGTGTGTGTGTGTGTGTGTTTGTGTGTGTATGTATGTGTGTATATATATATCATTATTATTATTATTATTATTATTATTATTATTATTATTATTATTATTATTATTATTATCATCATCATCATCATCATCATCATCGTTATTATTGTTATACACTTTACCCTTTTTACGCTGTTGGTGGGGGAGCTGGAAATCCCTCCTACCGTAGCCTGTTATCTTCAAGCAGCAACTGACTCACATCCCAGGCACCTCTACCCACAGTTTACAGCAGACCTGTCTCTCTCTCTCGAAAATCCTCGCATTTACCTCCAAAACCTTCCCATCCATGAACAGGTTAAACACCCATGATGACATTACACATCCTTGACGTAGACCCACCTCCGCATGTAACCACTCACCCTCTTCTCTTCCTACTCGCGCGGATGCCTAACTCTCTTTTTGAAAACTCATCGCTTTCTTCAGTAGCTTCCCTCCCTCACCATATATTCGTGGCACCTTCCACTGAGCATCTCCAGCTTTCTCCATATCCATGAATACCATACACAAATACTATTTTTCTAAGTATTTCTCACATAGATTCTTCAAAACAAAACTCCTGGTCCACACGCCCTCTGTCTCTCCTAAATCCATAATATTCCTCCTCGATCTGATGTTGTGAGCAAGCCATCACCCTCTCAATCACTACTCTCCCACACACACCGTACCAGGTACGCTCAGGAGACTTTAAGACTTCTGTAGTTCGAACGTCTGTCCCTCATGCCTTTATGTAATGGTACTATACTGGCACTCTGCCAGTCCTCTGACACCTCACCTTGAGCCATACTTACTGAAAGTCCTGAGTAACCACAGAAAGAGAGAGAGAGAGAGAGAGAGAGAGAGAGAGAGAGAGAGAGAGAGAGAGAGAAGAGAGAGAGAGAGAGAGTTGAATGTTTAGTTGTTTTTTTCTCAAGAGCAACAATACAATGCGGTGCTTTACATCTCAGTATTCCCCGCTGTAACTCGCTACACACGATGGAGACTGGGAAAGGGGTATGGAGACACGAGTCACAGCATCAACAAGAATACAATGCTTTGATAAGTGCGCAGGTGACGTAGCCCAGGTCACAGTGCTGATGGAGTTGTAAGATTGTATACAGTAAGAGAGTGAGGTCAAGTGAGGTAAGATGAGATGTTGTAAGCAGGCTTGGCTTGGCGGGGGGTCCCGCGGTGCTGGTGTCAGATACAGGAGGTGAAGCAGCATCCACGTACTAGAGTATCATGGCTGGCGGGTCTCGTGGAGCTTCTGCAGGAGGGAGAGGTGGCATAAGCCGTGGTACTGAGTTCTGGGGCGGTTATCGTTCGTCCTTTTTTGCGCTGCAGGAGGCCTCAGGCTCGGCCGTAAGTTCCACACGTAAAAAGTTCCTTCCTAAAGGAGAGAGAGCTAGCGATAGCTCACGTGAGACTATGGGGGCCGGGGGAGACGAAGCATCGCAGACCCATGCCAGAAAAGTGAAATTTCAAGACCGGAGGAGGCGGGCCTTATGTCATGAAGGCCGTCTAACCTCTGGCTTAGGTCAGTGAGATTAGTGTCAGTAGCTTCAGTGGCCAGGTACGTCCAGGCCGGCATGTGTAGTCTGTGGTGATGGGGGATGCGTGTGACGTACGTTCATTCTACCTTCTCGCCTTCCTATAAAAGCTTCGAAGTATATTTAGTCTTGCAAGGTATTTCTTTCTACCTGTTTTCCGTCCGACGTGTTGCCGAAGGGTTTAGGGGAGAGAGAGAGAGAGAGAGAGAGAGAGAGAGAGAGAGAGAGAGAGAGAGAGAGAGAGAGAGAGAGAGAGAGAGTGATTTGATGTCCTTCTGCTTATAAGGGGACTACATCTTCTACAGTAGCGTTAAAGAGGCCAGAGGCCACCTCGCTTGAACCTTGGGTCTGTATGGTCTGTGCATGTATGTAAATATGTGACTCTCTCTCTCTCTCTCTCTCTCTCTCTCTCTCTCTCTCTCTCTCTCTCTCTCTCTCTCTCTCTCTCTCTCTCTCTCTCTCTCGTGTTTGTAAACCCAGGAATATTTATCGATATTTTTTTTTCTGTCATTTATTCAACTGCAGGAATTTAGCCACCCCCGCTTGACCGTCACTGCCTTACGTGGTCGGGTTGACACGTAGAGAATTCTGACCTTGCTGAACTCCAGGTCTGTGACCTCTGTAGCAGTGACGTGGAGGCAGATTGACCTCATTAACTGCAGTTCTGTAACTTCTGTAGTAGTGACGTAAAGGCAGATTAATGTCATGACCTATCTTTCTAGCTATCTGTCTGCCTGTCTATCCATATACGGATCTATCTATCACCCAGTCGGTCAGGAGTATACAACGTGAACGTGTCTTTGGCTTTCAGGAAACCTTGACTACCTCGCTAACACCCCCCTGAGACTCCTGCAGTAGCCGACGGCTGTGGCAGCAGCACGTCACAGCCACCACAGATCAGGTCGTGTGTCTTCAGATGTTCGCCTTATGCTTCAGCTGGCCTTGGTCCTCCCTCCCGCCCTTCACGAGGGACTCACCAGGCTGTCTGGTGGCTGACTATAGGGCCACGGGGGAGGTGTGGGGTGTCAACACGTACTGGTGGTGCTCCAACGCCCTTGTAAACGCCCATCCGCCCATCACACGCTTGTTAGAGCCGCTTGCTTGGGAGCGATATCTCTCGCGTCCCGTTGAAGTCTGTCGGACCCGCCGAAGTCTGTCGGACCTCCGCTGAAGTCAGCCGGACCTCCGCTGAAATCAGCCGGACCCGCCGAAGTCTGTCGGACCCGCCGGAGTCTGTCGAAACCTGCCGAAGTCTGTTGGACCCCCCGAAGTCTGTGGGACCTCCGCCGGAGTCTGTCGGACCTCTCGAAGTCTGTTGGACCCCCCCGAAGTAAGCCTGTCGCCGCCTCGTTAAACATAGACATCGTGCCGACGGAGACCGTGCGAGCCCCGTCGCCCATATGGTGTCTGTTTGTGCTCAAGAAGGAGGCCGTCCACGAATCTCTCTCTCTTCGTCGAACTGGGGTGAAAAAAAAGGATTGTAAGACGGCAGAAGATGGATTGGCATTTGTACCTTGTGTGTGTGTGTGTGTGTGTGTGTGTGTGTGTGTGTGTGTGTGTGTGTGTGTGTGTGTGTGCACTACTCGCAGGGCGTGACCCATAATTCCCTCAAGCTTTTGGCTGATCATCTTGTAGTTCACGGTACATTAAGCGATAACCTTGTTTAGTGAGTCCGTAAACGTCTGGGTGATGTAAGGGCCCGTCCTCGTGTGCCTTAGGTCGTTTGGTGGTGGTTTCCCCCCACGTCCCTATTCAGCCGTAGACGATGAAGGATGCTGAGGACGAGGTGCAGCTGAGCGGAGGACCGTAGCCAAACCCACAGACGTAAGTAGGATCTTTGGTATAGGACGTCGAGCGAGAACTTCGGGAAATCCCTCTCTCGACCCGTGTCCAATTCAGATGGAGGAACCAGCACCAGAGGCGCATGCGCGTAGAAACCATGTATAGAACCCGAGGTCATGGTTGGGCCGCTGAAGGTGTGACCCACGACCTCAGGTCACGGTGGTTCTGGTGCGGGTGGCGGCGGGGTCAAGGGTAAGAACTTGAAAAAAATGAAAGTTGCGTCTGGTCAGCAGGACGACCGTTGCAGACGAGGCGGAGATCCGAGACATCGCCGCCCACAGGAGGGTGTTGAGAGTACCAACAAAGTCTCCTGAGAGTCTCACACCCACAGGAGGGCGTTGAGAATGTCCACAGAGTCTCCTGAGAGTCACACACACACACACACACACACACACACACACACACACACACACACACACACACACACCTCCCCTCCTCCCCCAAAACTCCAGTAACGGCCCAACTCCCCACCATTCTCTCTCTCTCCCTCCCTCTACCCCACCTGGTCTGCCTCAGTGGACGGGGGTCTGCCACAGGGGATATCATCACTCGCTCTCGTTCGGACGGTCCTCGAACGGATCGTTTGTGCAGGATCGTGTCTCGAAAGGGTGTGTGGAGTTGAAGCCATCTCTCTCTCTCTCTCTCTCTCTCTCTCTCTCTCTCTCTCTCTCTCTCTCTCTCTCTCTCTCTCTCTCTCTCTCTGGAGAGGAACGTATGCATTGTCCCGATAGAGGTTTGAGAAGAAGAACGACAACAAAATACGAGAAGGAAAGAAGAAAAAATGAGAAAAAACAACAAGAGGGGAAAGAAAAGGAGGAAGTAGGAAAAGAAAATGGAGCGAGGGAGGAGGAGATCAGTGATGCTGGCGTTGTCTGAGCCGAGGTAGTGTAGGCAGCGGGGGCCGAGCGTGGGCGTGGGCGTGGGTGTGGGCGTAGTCAGCATAGCGTTCCATCCAGAATCCTGTCAGACACGCCCGTGACTATAGCTCCAGCCTGGGGCAGGACGCCGCGGAAAAAGATGGCCAGACTGTATCCTGGGCGCCACATGCGTCTGGGGGGGATGCAGCAGTGCTTACCTCTGGGGGGACGTCTGGGGGGGGGATGCAGCAGTGGTGGGTGCTTATATCTCTGGGGGATGCAGCAGTGGTGGGTGCTTATATCTCTGGGGGACGCTTGGGAGATGCAGCAGTGGTGGGTACAAACGTTTGGGGGACGTCTGGAGGATGCAGCTGTGGTGGGTGCTTGTATCTCTGGGGGACGTCTGGGAGGGATGCAGCAGTGGTGGGTGCTTGCGTCTGGGGGGGAACGGGGGAGATACGTACGTCTGGGGGGCAGTAGTAGTAGATGCGTATGTCTGGGGGGCAGTAGTAGTATATGCGTGCGTCTGGGGGAAGTATTAGTAGATACGTGCGTCTTGGGGACGTCGAGGAGGGAGCTGGAGGAGATACGTACGTCTGGGGGACGTGTGAGGGCAGCAGCAGGAGCAGCAGTACTGGGGGTAGTTTAGCTGGCTGGCCTGACGCAGGGTCCGGCCATGCATGGCCACCACCAACACCACACAAGTTACAGCCGCTCATGATTGTCCTATACGTGTATTCATGGCCGTTCATGAATGTTATTCAGGTGCTCATGAATGTTCTACAGGTGTTCTTGAATGTTCTACGAGTGTTCTTTTGATTCACGATTGTTTACGAAGGCTGTACGGGTGTTCTTGTATCTCTAGGCAGGTGTTCTCAGTGTCTCACAGATGTTTAGGGAGGTCGTGGATGTGTTTTCAAGGCTCACAGCTGTTTTTCGGGTGTTCATGTGGTTCACACCTGTTCTCGGAGGTTCTGCAGATGTTCTCATAGTTGCCCTCAGCTGCTTGCCTGGGTTTTTATGGGTGTTGGTCTGGCCCCCACAGCTGATTATGGGGGCCTTTGTATCGTGTTCCTCACGCCTCCCAGATGTTTAAGGCGGGTTCGACAGGTGTGTTGATGGTTCGACAGCAGAACACACACACACACACACACACACACACACACACACACACACACACACACACACACACACACACACACAGGGTCGTAACAGTATCAGGTGGACCCCCGAGGGTTAGCCTCACCTGTACTACTAGGGTCGTACCTGGTGGGGAGCACCAGGTACGAAGGCCGCACCCGGTGCCCTTAGCACCTCCCTGCCCTGGGCGGCCCAGTGTGGATCACACGCGCTTCCCTTCGTCAGGAGAGGAGGTAGAGGGAGGAAAGGATTGGGACGCTGTCGTGTCTGATGTAAGGCCGTCCCCCCCCCCCCTCTCTCTCTCTCTCTCTCTCTCTCTCTCTCTCTCTCTCTCTCTCTCTCTCTCTCTCTCTCTCTCTCTCTCTCTCTCTCTCGGGCTCAAGACTTCTCATACTGGAAGAAGTAAGGTGGCTCAAAACCACCTGCTATGCCTGGGAACGCGTTAGAGAGAGAGAGAGAGAGAGAGAGAGAGAGAGAGAGAGAGAGAGAGAGAGAGAGAGAGAGAGGGACGAAGCGAATTGTGAGGGGAATAAAAGTGAGATAGGTCTTCAGTATCCCCCCCCCCCCCAAGGTAACGGGATCAGAATCTTGAGTGAAAATTTTATAACTTAAATGAAGACCTGACCTGTGGGGTCAGGAAAGGTCCCAGAGTCAACTGCCGCTGTCGAAATCAATATTATTGTGGATTGTACAGGATATATATATATATATATATATATATATATATATATATATATATATAGAGAGAGAGAGAGAGAGAGAGAGAGAGAGAGAGCGCAATTCGCTGTACAGTGGATATTTTTTCCCAAGTGGTTTGAGGACTCATGAATTTCCGAGCAGAAAAATATTCCAGTGGTCTGGAGCGAGCTTCCAAAGGGCCTGGAACGAGAGCGACGCTGCCCCCTACCTGAAGGGGTTGGGTGGGGTGGAGGGAAGGGAATCGAACCCGTGATGTTTGTTTGCGGGACGCCACGGAGCGTAGACAAGGCTGGGGTCTAAGGTTCGTTGTTACCTAAGACTCGGTGTGAGTCACTCTACTCCACGTCTTGAGGGATGAGGATTATGACGGAAGACTCGACCCTGCGCATAAGGAAACTGGACGATAAAAGACCAGATGCGAGAGGATCGGTGTATCACAGACCATGTCTATATTTTTTTTTTTTTTGTAGCTTCTGTCGTGCAGAATTTCTTTTTTTTTTCTTGGCAATGGTCTCATGATGATCTGCTATCTTCCCAGGCCTTGTGAAGGTCTTTGTGCTATCTTCCCAGGCCTTGTGAAGGTCCTTGTGCTATCTTCCCAGGCCTTGTGAAGGTCCTTGCGCTATCTTCCCAGGCCTTGTGAAGGTCCTTGTGCTATCTTCCCAGGCCTTGTGAAAGTCCTTGTGCTATCTTTCCAAGCCTTGTGAAGGTCCTTGTGCTATCTTCCCAGGCCTTGTGAAGGTCCTTGCGCTATCTTCCCAAGCCTTGTTAAGGTCCTTGTATTATGTGGAGTTTATGTGATCAACCTCCCTCAGTTCTAGGCTGAGTCAGGGTTCGAAGCCCCCGGCCGGGCTTGCCAAGGGGGGTTCTCACTACTGTTTGGGCTCCCTCAGGAGCAGGAGCTGCCTGCCGCAGCCTTCTTCGGGAGGTTATTGCCATTTGATGATGGCGATGGTGAAATGAGATTCACCGGAGGGTGTTCTGCCTGCCCCACCCCCCTTTTTTTATCCATTTAAGACAGGCGGTTGCTCTTGCCTTTTGTCATCTCTTCGGAGACGTAGCCTGACTTGCATTCAGTTATGTCCCCGGTTCGATGCCTGGGGGTCGTGTAGGGGGGTAAGAATTTCGATCTTCCTTAACTTTGAAGACTCCCTCTTGTCTCAGTGGTGGACTGCGAGGAGTTGTGAGAGGAGACGGTGCATTTTGACCAACCCACCTCAACCCTTCCTACCCCAACAGGGCTTGACGGGCGGGTGTGTCCGCGATCGCACGGGATCGCTCGGAGCCAAATTGGGCCAGCTTTGGTTGATGGGGTGTGTTGGTGGTGACGGCGAAAAGAACGATGATCCCTCAAGAATCTGGGTGAGTTTCGCCCGTCCGATGTCGCCTTTAGGCAAACCCAGGCGGCGGGGTTGTGAGCAATAGTGCTTCCTTGTACGCCATCACATTTGTTGACTCCAATTGACGTCATTCCGTCGAACATCACGCCAATATATATTACATATATATATATATATATATATATATATATATATATATATATATATATATATATATATATATATATATATTTCCCTGGGGATAGGGGAGAAAGAATACTTCCCACGTATTCCCTGCGTGTCGTAGAAGGCGACTAAAAGGGGAGGGAGCGGGGGGCTGGAAATCCTCCCCTCTCATTTTTCTTTAATTTTCCAAAAGAAGGAACAGAGAATTGGGCCAGGTGAGGGTATTCCCTCAAAGGCCCAGGCCTCTGTTCTTAACGCTACCTCGCTAATGCGGGAAATGGCGAATAGTTTGAAAGAAAGAAAATATATATATATATATATATATATATATATATATATATATATAGAGAGAGAGAGAGAGAGAGAGAGAGAGAGAGAGAGAGAGAGAAAGAGAGATAGATAGATATATCCACGGGGAAATGAAACACGATAAGTTCCCAAGTGCACTTTCGTGTAATAATCACAACAGTTAGCACGTATCCTTAACTCCTGACATGCAGCTCTCAGGCAGTATCCCTAATCCTCTCACGCGCCGTCCGCCCTCCCTCCCTCCCTCCCTCCTTTCGCACACCCGTCGCACACCGTCCTCCCTCCGTCCCTCCCTTCCCTCTCTCGCACACTGACGTATCGTCATTACTCACGGGTTTTTCCCTAACCCTCCGGTGTTGAAGACTTTCACACTGGGGCGGTAGGCTGACCTTCTCTCTCTCTCTCTCTCTCTCTCTCTCTCTCTCTCTCTCTCTCTCTCTCTCTCTCTCTCTCTCTCTCTCTCTCTCTCTCTCTCTCTTTCTCTCTCTCTCTCTCTCTCCCAAGCTTTGAGGACGACCCCACGACGTTGTGCATGGTGGGTTATTCTCAAGGGTCGTAACGTCGTGCTCGAGGGTCGTCCATGAGGGCCGTATGGCCGTGCTCACGTGCCGTACCGTCATGTTCAAGAGGCCGTACCGCCGTGCTCGAGAGCCGAGGGAACCGGTTGTGTGACTCACAACCTACTTCCAGCCCGCCGCAGTGTTGCCACCACCGGTGTCTCGTGTGTGTGTGTGTGTTGCGACCCGCCGCAGTGTTGCCACCACCGTTGTCTCGTGTGTGTGTGTTGCCACCCGCCGCAGTGTTGCCACCACCGGTGTCTCGTGTGTGTGTGTGTGTGTGTGTGTGTGTGTGTGTGTGTGTGTGTGTTGCGACCCGCCGCAGTGTTGCCAGCACCGGTGTCTCGTGTGTGTGAGTGTGTGTGTGTGTGTGTGTGTGTGTGTGTGTGTGTGTGTTGCGACCCGCCGCAGTGTTGCCAGCACCGGTGTCTCGTGTGTGTGAGTGTGTGTGCGTGTGTGTGTGTGTGTGTGTGTGTGTGTGTGTGTGTGTGTATGTGTGTGTGTGTGTGTGTGTGTGTGTTGCGACCCGCCGCAGTGTTGCCAGCACCGGTGTCTCGTGTGTGTGTGTGTGTGTGTTGCGACCCGCCGCAGTGTTGCCAGCACCGGTGTCTCGTGTGTGTGTGTGTGTTGCGACCCGCCGCAGTGTTGCCAGCACCGGTGTCTCGTGTGTGTGAGTGTGTGTGTGTGTGTGTGTGTGTGTGTGTGTGTGTGTGTGTGTGTGTGTGTGTTGCGACCCGCTGCAGTGTTGCCTCCTCCGGTGTCTCGTATGTGTTGCGACCCGCTGCAGTGTTGCCTCCTCCGGTGTCTCGTATGTGTTGCGACCCGCTGCAGTGTTGCCTCCTCCGGTGTCTCGTATGTGTTACGACCCGCTGCAGTGTTGCCACCACCGGTGTGTTGTTGTTGTTGTTGTTGTTGTGGTCAGGGTGTTCGTCGCGGGCGTGACCTTGTGGGCGGCGTGTCAACAACCAACATGTTCAGCCAGGAGAGTCACCCTCGTCCTCCCACGGAGGTTATCGAGGTACTCAGGGCCTCCCATGGGGGGGTCATATCTGGTCATTATACATGTCAAGATTAACGATCAGTCAGTTAGTCTTGCTCGTATGGGTCATTTATTGGCTACTGGTTTACCCGAATCTCTTTAGTGCTATTTATTTTTGACGGTATTATAAATCTTTTAGGGGAACTAAAATAAAAATCTCTTCATTTATGATCAAAATCTGTGCAGCGATAAAGAGAATCTATTCTACAGTGATAAAGATCACAGAACAGTGAACATATTTTCGTCAGACACAGAAACCCTCAACTACAATCAAACCAGCAGCGATAAAAATATACTGAGCCATAATAAAATTCTTTTCAGTCGTCTTGAAAACCTTTTTAGCTGTGATAAACATTTTTCAATAGTTGTATTGAATATTTCCAGCACTTAGAATTTTTTTTTTCAGCCGATATGAAAATCTTTTTGAATAGTGAAAAGAGAGATATTTCCATCAGTAAGAGATAGCTCCACAACTGGCATAAAATTAGTTTCAGCTATGATTAGTAAGAGAAAAATTAACGGGTGATAAATTGCTCTTTAGCCTTGAATATCTCTTCTGAAATGAAAGAGTCATTTCAGCAACTGTAGAAGTATCTTCAGCAATTATAACAATTATTTCCGGAATGATAGAAGTAATTTCACATGCGAACATCATATCAGTAGTAACAAGAATCATTTCAGGAGTCATAGAAATCATTTCAGCGGTATCGGAAGTCATTTGGATCGCTTACTTTACCACCCCTTTTCATTATGCCCATAGTAGTATCTCCTCTCTCTCTCTCTCTCTCTCTCTCTCTCTCTCTCTCTCTCTCTCTCTCTCTCTCTCTCTCTCTCTCTCTCTCTCTCTCTCTCTCTCTCTCTCTCTCTCTCTCTCACACACACACCACGACCACCTTGCAGCAGCTAGCAGCCTCCTCCTCCTCCTCCTCCTCGCGCATGTCCTGAGTTCGATGTCCAGGGTTCCCCCCCCCCAGTGTGGTGGGTGGAGGTGGCGTGCTCCGTCGCCGACGCCACAGATCGGCGCCACACACGGGGGGGGGGTGTCTCCCTCCCTCCCTCCTCGCATCTCCCACCCCCGGTAGCCGCGCACGTACCGACGTATGTATGTAGGCTTCTCCCCTCTCCCCCCCCCCCCCCCCCGTATTCACTGTTCGGTGATGAGTGGTGGGGGTTGGGTGGGTGAGTCAGTGGCTGAGCGGTTTGGCGATCGTGAAGTTCATTGCCTCCGCAGGTATGTCGCCGGTTCGAATCCCACTCTCCCCAACCACCTCCATCCATAACCCCCCCCCCCTCCCCCCACCAACGCCACCGAACCCCCACCCACCCCTTCCCTTCCACCTCTTCCACCCCCCCTCCCCCTCCCTCCTCCCTCCCGCGTGTGACTTTATCCGGTGACGTGTTTACTGTAGTACACGGCTTGTTCTCGTGCATCCTTGAGCACGACGGTACGACCCCCCATGAACGACATGGTACGACCATTGGGTATGGCAAATGACCCAGTGACCTGACTTTTATCAAGGGTTCGGTCGTGCCGTAATTGTATCCAGGGTTCGCACCGTCGTGTTCTAGGGTTCGCACCGTCGTGTTCTAGGGGTCTTACCGTCGTGTTCTAGGGGTCGTACCGTCGTGATCAAGGATCGTACCGTCGTGATCAAGGATCGTACCGTCGTGATCAAGGATCTTACCGTCGTGATCAAGGATCGTACCGTCGTGATCAAGGATCGTACCGTCGTGATCAAGGATCGTACCGTCGTGATCAAGGATCGTACCGTCGTGATCAAGGATCGTACCGTCGTGATCAAGGATCGTACCGTCGTGATCAAGGATCGTACCGTCGTGATCAAGGATCGTACCGTCGTGATCAAGGATCGTACCGTCGTGATCAAGGGGGAAAAGAAAACTTGAAAAAAAAGGAGAGAGAATAAAGGATAGTTGGCTTTTTCCGCTCTCTCTCTCTCTCTCTCTCTCTCTCTCTCTCTCTCTCTCTCTCTCTCTCTCTCTCTCTCTCTCTCTCTCTCTCTCTCTCTCTCTCTCTCTCTCTCTCTCAGAATTACAGCCACCCACAGACTACTTCGGCTAACTACCCATCCCCCCCTCTCTCCTTCCCCCAGCCACCCCCCCTGGCGTGCTC
Organism: Panulirus ornatus; assembly: GCF_036320965.1. Lineage (NCBI taxonomy): Eukaryota > Metazoa > Arthropoda > Malacostraca > Decapoda > Palinuridae > Panulirus > Panulirus ornatus. Next base: position 4,810,015 of record NC_092231.1, read on the forward strand.
AGGCATCGCCCCTGAGAATTATCGGCATTTGCCGTGGGTTGGGGCGACCAGACGCTCCTCTGATAAGTGAAGCCTATCCAGACCCGAGTCTCGTAAGAGAAGCCTAGCCAACGCGCACTTACAAGTCAAGCCTGTGTAGTTATAAGTCAAGCCTGTATAGTTATAAGTCAAGCCTGTGTAGTTATAAGTCAAGCCTGTGTAGTTATAAGTGAAGCCTAGTATTTTCCTACTGATATTGTCCTATGAGTGAAGCCTAGACAGATTCGTCTTATAAGTGAAGCCTAACCAAATTCCTTTTTATAAGTGAAACCTAACCAAATTTCCCTCATAAGTGAATGCTCGTCGAACTCGTCGGTTTAAGTGAGGCCTGGCCAATCTTGTCCGTTAAGTGAAGCCATTCCTTTTGTATTCTCTTGACGTTGGCACAATAGCTTCATAACAGACGGTTTGGTATTTCCACATTTTCATCGATTTATTCCGAAAATGTGAATACAACATTAGTAGGCGTAAAATCATGGAACAGAATGGCAGGTTTCTTTTTGTTTACACACCTTAGTAACGTCGGAACGACCCTGCGTCATGAGATTTCTCTCTCTCTCTCTCTCTCTCTCTCTCTCTCTCTCTCTCTCTCTCTCTCTCTCTCTCTCCTCGTAGGGCTTCCAACCATCCAGGAGCCATCCTGTGGCTGGGTGGGTTAGGCGCCCCCCCCCCTCCCCCAGTTATGACGCACAGGACAGCAGACCTCCCTCCCATCCGACCCACGCCACCCCACCCAGGACAGACCCAGACACCCTCACCCCAGACCCAGCCGAGCGGCCGGCCGGTACACACACACACACACACACACACACACACACACACACACACACACACACACACTGGGGCCCACTGTTAGAGAGAGAGGCCTTAGGCCTACTGGGAGATGTGACAAACATATTCTCATAGGCCTCTCGCTGCTGCTGCTGCTGCTGTGCTCCACCATCAGTCAATCAGCACAAAAACATTTCGATTTAAAGAACAGAAAAAAAAAAAGACTAAATCAGGAATAACAACTTAGAAGTTTGATATGAAGTTTGAATCTGGAAAGGTGTGGCTTTACGACCATACGACCCCTGGGTATGATAACGTACCGCCCTTCTTCCATCTGGTCCTCACAGCGCACGTTATCATCCCAAGGAGCCGAACCGTCGTGCTCACGGGTCGTACCGTCGTGCCTGAGGGCCGCCGTGCCGACGTGCCCATGGTCCGTGCCGTCGTGCTCGTGTTCATATGCCGTACCGTCGTGCTCATGGTCCGTCCCGTCGTGCTCATGGTCTGTACCGTCGTGCTCATGGTCCGTCCCGTCGTGCTCATGGTCTGTACCGTCGTGGTCATGGTCCGTGCCGTCGTGTTCAGAGAGACCAACCCCAGAGGTTACTGTAGAAAAGCCTCCACAGCAGACGCGAGGCTGTGTCTCGCCTCCACAGCAGAAGGGGGACAGTGGGCTGTGGCTCCAGTGTGTGGCACTCCCACACCGCCGCCATCAGACATTAGGCCCAACCCCGGCCAGCAGGAGGGAGTGGGTGGGTTGATGCCCGCCAGGCCTCTCACCCACCCTCCCACGAGAGAGAGAGAGAGAGAGGGGGGGGGGGGGGACGGGGCGGGAGAGCCAACTATCGCCTTCGTGAACGTGACCCACTCCAGTGCGACGACGTAGCCTACCTCAATACGACGGACGTATCCCGCACGTATGTCTGCTCCAGACTTCACCGTGCCTCAGAGGAGAAGTTATCGTACCCATGTAGGCGGAGAAATCGTCGTACTCCCTCACTCGAAGTTGTCGGACTCCAGGAGTTAACGTCGAGAGAGAGAGAGAGAGAGAGAGAGAGAGAGAGAGAGAGAGAGAGAGAGAGAGAGAGAGAGAGAGAGAGAGATTTCATCTCTCTCTCGCTACCGGACGTACTCTCATGTTCTCATCCATCTTGGATATGGTTCCCTTCCTAGAGTCCAGGCCAGGAGCGTGTGTCCCCTCCCCTCCCTCCTCCCCTCCCTCCTCCAGGGGGCGCGCCTGGTCGTGACTCGAGCCCTTGACGTAATGAGGGGCAGCCCTGATGTTGTCCTGGTCACGTCCGCACGGGGTCATTATATACGGGGGGGTGGATGGAGGGGGGTGGTGGTGGAGGAGAGGAGATGGGTGGGAGAGTGAGGGCGGAGGGGACGAGGCGTGGACACATACATGCCTCCGCCAAACGGGAGAGGCTCCGAGGGTCCACCTATAGGCACGCCTCGTCGTGGACACTTAACCCCCAGAGACTCGCGTTACCCCACCACTTTAAGTACCACTGATGCCCTTCAGTTCATGGTATCGGCCGCTTCTACACTTCGCCGATATTCTCCGATGTTTGCCGTGAATAGTATTCCATGATACGACCCGATACCTATCACAGAATCTGAACCGATGACAGTGTGACGTAACGGGTGCCTTGCCTGCCGATACCTGTGAATCGGTGGGTCACCATCCGATCCATTGGTTCGTTCATGATTATCGGAACAAGAAGACTCGCGTACCTCGTCTGTGTTTCAGGCCTTTCCTGAAATCGTGTTTCTGTATCCACCCAAGACTTTCCTGCATTTAGTAACCTCTCAGGAGAGAGTTTCGCTCTCAAATGCCGTATACATACATTTTCCCTACGAAAATCTGGGGAAACGAAGTGTTTTCCTTTAGTTTCAAAATGTCTTCTCCCCACTCCCCCCGACCTTAAGGCCTAATCCCGCACGGAGGGGATTGAGAGCCATGTGTGTCCCTCCCACTCACCCAACACACGTATGTCCCTCACATTCAGCAGAGAGGGAGAAACTCTTCCCCTCCACCCCAACCGCACCCCACCTCCCGGAGATTTGAACACGGCTGTAGACAAATACCCAGAGGGAGCTTAACAGCTGGGGTGGAGGACAGACAACCAGCTCCCGTCCCCACCCCGAAAAGCCAGACTAAAGCCTCTGGAATCCTATTTGCAGAGACCCCCAGTCCGCCACCCGGAGACCACCATAGACCTTCAGGCCACCGGGGGGTTTTATCGTGGACGGTCCCTGACGTACAGGACTTGCTGGTAACTAATTTTACAAGAGGAAAATAATATATCTCGTTACCCTTCAAAGAAAATAGTTCTCCGGTGTTTTCTACCTTTGATTTCGTTTTTTCTTTTCTTTTTTTTTTCAATCCAGCAGCCACGTCGCTCCTGCCTTACGTATGAAAGAGACTCTGTGATAATTTAAGATTATCGTATGGTTCAATAATGCGAAAGTTTACGCGTTGTCTTCCCTAGTCTCCTTTTGTCTCCTTCCTCTTCCTTCTGATGTCCAATATTTCCTTCGTCCTCTCTCTCTCTCTCTCTCTCTCTCTCTCTCTCTCTCTCTCTCTCTCTCTCTCTCTCTCTCTCTCTCTCTCTCCTCCCGCCATGTCCCCACACACTCTTCTCTTCCTCCTCCCACCTCTACATTTGCTCCACGTTGCCTTATCTCCCTCAAGTCGCCTCGCGCCTCTGATCTCCCTCTGTGGTCCCTCCACCATCATCGTACTCTTCCCTTGGCCAACACCCAAGCGACTCCCGATTTCCCTGGGAGACTTGGGTCCGCGCGCCTCAATATTCGCTTCGTCAGCAGCACCACTACCACCAGCAGCGCCTCCTGCAGGGAGGGTGCGTGCCTCGAACCCACCCGATTGTACCCCACGATTCACACGATGGAAATAACAGGTAATAAAAAAGTGGGGTGGGTGGGTGGGGGGTGTAAAATTTTGGTCAAGGGTCGGGGAGGGGAAGGCATATTTACCTCCCAGGAAATGTCTGAAGGTGATTACGACGTAAGTGGTCGTGTTCTTGCCCCGGGGTAAAATCACGAGCAGACACCAGTTATGCGTAATCATTAGAGAATGTGATGATTGTAACGATACTCGTGAATTGCGTATTTCTTGTGGTGCCCAGGAGGTTTTTGTCCGTGCGTCACGCGTCGCGTCGTCGGCAAACAAGGAACAGAGAGAGAGAGAGAGAGAGAGAGAGAGAGAGAGAGAGAGAGAGGAACCGCTCTGTGCGTACCATTATTGGCGGGGAGTCATTTCCCCGATGCATCATCATGTAACTCGTGGCTGCGGCGCGACCGTGTTGTCCTCTACTGCCGCCCCCTTTTGCTGCGGAAGACTTGAGAAGAAGAGGAGGAGGAGGAAGAAAGACGATGTGCCTCCTTCCAACCCCGATGGTGAAGACCCCCTTTTTAACCCCCCGTACTTAATTCGAAGCCATGGCGGCTCCTCGGGTGTCGACAATGAACGTAGTCATTTTTTTTTTCTTTTTCTTCTCTTCCTCTGGACGGGGGATGCTAAAAGAAGGATACTCGTATCCTCCCCAGGACACAGCAGACTCCTCTCACCGTAGGATCGTCAGCTCTCGCTTCGAAGGATCTCTAAGCCATGAGAGAGAGAGAGAGAGAGAGAGAGAGAGAGAGAGAGAGAGAGAGAGAGAGAGAGAGAGAGAGAGAGAGAGGAGGTTCTTCCTTCATCGCCAAGTCTGTGTAAGATGGCCGGGAGCGATAGAGGCCAGGATGTGTTCTGTACCTTGACTGATCTAGGAAGACGTAACGGTACGGGTCTACACGACTCGAGTGGCATGTTCGAACCCTGTACTTGAGAAGCATTTGACTCGCTTATCCTCGCTACACAGTGGGCATTAGGTTTCTCCCAGTGGTTCACGGGTGCTCGAGTTCAGGTGGTTCACATCCTCCCCACGGGCCATTCCTCCTACACTCCACCATCCAACGTATGATTGACGTCACTCGTCTGCTCATCATCATACAGGGCGGTCGGTTCGAACCGCGAACGAGTCCGTTTTCGAATTCGTTTCGGTGGAGGTGAAATTTTCCTACGGCCATTACGTTGGAGGCGAGAATGATCCCCCCCCCCCCCTTCTTGTGTGTGTGTGTGTGTGTGTGTGTGTGTGTGTGTGTGTGTGTCACCATCAATGGAGGAAAGACGAAGTTTACAACAACATGCACGAGTGTCTAGCATTGATATTGCGATTGATGGCTGCCTTGTGAACAGGTTGATGATGAGGTGTAGGGGGTGTCCACCCGCAGCATCCCCCTACTGCGTGCTCTCTTCCTTCCCCCACCTCCTCCTCTGGCCCACGTACGTACTTATCTCTCCCCCCCTCACCCTTACCACCTACTGACTCTCTCTCTCTCTCTCTCTCTCTCTCTCTCTCTCTCTCTCTCTCTCTCTCTCTCTCTCTCTCACACACACACACACACACACCGCCCCTGATCCTGCCTTTCTCTCCCCCTCACATTGCCCCTCACCCAACATCTCTTTCCCCCCCTCACACTGCCCCTCGCCCAGCCTCTTTCTCTCCCTCCTTCCACTGCCCCTCACCTTACCTCTCTCTCTCCCCACTCCCACCGCCCCTCACCCTGTCTCCCCCTCTCTCCCTTCCCCCAACCTGAGACACGTTTCGTGCATCCTAAACAGCGTGAGAACTGCAGCCATTTGCTTGATGCCACCTGGGAGCAAGCACACGAGGGCCGACTTGGCCGACTGCCTAGCTGCTGCATCTCCTGCCGGTGTGGTAGCAACTGTGGTGCGGCTGACGGATCGGCACAGAGGCGTGGTAAGGTGCAGGCACCAGGTGGTAGGAGCTGTCAGGCAAACAACCGTTGGGAGTAGTAGGAAACTGCATCAGCAAGGCAAGTCAGTTGAATTGGCAGGCTGAGTGCTTCTGAGAGAGAGAGAGAGAGAGAGAGAGAGAGAAGCCAGCCACCAGGCAGCGAGACACACAGCAGTGCCAGAGATATGAAATATGAGTCGAGAGAGAGGAACCGAGAAGCCGAGGGAGATGCGGGATGGCCAACAGGTGAGGACGCACATTCCTCGAATATCCCAGGGAGGCCATTGAAGGTATCGCTACGTGGCATGCGAGACGTCCTCATTCCTGGCATCCCCCAGGACGACACTTGTGTTCCCTTCTCATTCCTGAACGCACGATCTCTCGGGACGGAATCGACCTCCTTGAGTCGAGATCAGGAGTCCGACTGGGGGGTCTTACCACAGCCCAGGGACCAAAGCCAACCCTGCAGGGAGTACCTGCCACCAGACGCCACCCATAACAAGACAACAGGATGTTCATGAATAAATAACCCAGCTATTATGATTCAGGCAGGTTGCCGACACACACACACACACACACACACACACACACTCACACTCAGACACAGTACGCGTCGCTCAGCGCCTCGCACAAGGCTGTCAAAAGCAGGCGACCGATGAACCTTACGACACCGTGGTCGATAGGAACGTAAATGTACGGAAACTGATGAGAGTTCTTGGTACCAAACGCCTGACTCAAATCAGCGTGTGATCTCCGCACTTAAGGAATCTGTCGTGGATATCTTGCTCAGGGGAAAGCCCCACGCCGACGGACGGAGCATTAGAGAAATTTCCGAAGGCCTTGAAATTTCAAGAAATCATACCGACCAGCCAAGTAGATCGAAAGCTATTCTTCAAATCTCAAAAATCTTTTTTTTTTTTTTTCAAGAGAATCGTCGAATATTTGCTGAGGTCCGAGACCTGTGGCTGATTACCCGCAGTGGCCCCGCCCGGAGTTCTTCGGAGCCTTGCCGATTCCCCCTGAGGACATCCGCCTTGCTGACGTGGGCAAGCAGAGCCGGCTGGCGGTGCCGGCGTCTGCCCCTGCATGCCAAGAGCTGGGGACACAGCCTTGTCGTTGCGTCGGCTGTCAATACCAGCGGGTCATTGGTATACAGGTCCCGAAGGCCTGCGCCTCCTCCCTGCTGCCGTGCCGAGCCAAGTGTCCTTGTGGGGACTCTCATGAGACTATTTACCTTAGAGGAACCATTTGGTCATGGAGGTCATGTAGTGGCGTCATGCAGGGTGGCTCCCGACGCCCGGCCGACGCGTCCATCAACCATTCACCACACCCGACAAAACAGCAAGGTGCCCTCGGTGACTGCCAATGGTGAGGGACGATGAATGTTTCATTTTCATCTGTAATTACCCCAGGACCGATTTCTGTGAAAGGGTTCCTGCTTTTACCCAGGACGCGTCTCCTAAAAGGATCCTGCAGTCCAAGGCTGCGCTGCTTCCAGTAGCAGGGGACATGTGTAGACTCCTTTGTAGTGGGAAGGTCTTTGACAAGACTGTGCTTCTCATGATACATCTTCGCCTGAACTGGCTTTTCATCAGCTGTGTAACCTCAAGCAGGCGGAGTCCGGGAGCACCGAAAGATGAATATAATGTGTCATTCATGGAAATGTCATGGATAAATAATTCTCATTTATCCAGTCATTTTGAAATGACCGAAAGCTGAATCATCTCACCCAGCACTTCCCCCCCCTCATGATAAAGGCTGTGAGGGAGATAAAGAGGTGGTGAAGCTTGCTCTCCTTTGGACATAAGCTTCAAGCTAAAGCCTTCGCTTGATTCAAGCTTGTAATTGTACATGTTTCATTTATACTTCAGACTCAAATACAAGAATATTTTTTTTTTTTGAATTATGAGACAGGTGTATGCCCACCTCTTGCGTCCTGAGAAGACCTTCGGTGAGCTGGATATTGTGTTATGTCATTTTCAGCTCAAAATGGCATATATTACTCAGAAAAATTATTTTGAGTAAGTTGTGTAAAAATCTTGACGAGTAGTTCTCGAGTAAACTCGTGTGTTGAACGACCATGAGAGTAGACTTAGCACCTTGGTAAAGTGCGTCGTAAGTAAACCAAGTACGACCATAAGAGTAAACTAGAAACCGTAGTAAACCAAGTACGACCATGAGAGTAAACTAGAAACCGTAGTAAACGTGCGTCGTAAGTAAACCAAGTACGACCATGAGAGTAAACTAGGAACCGTAGTAAACGTGCGTCGTAAGTAAACCAAGTACGACCATGAGAGTAAACTAGGAACCGTAGTAAACGTGCGTCGTAAGTAAACCAAGTACGACCATGAGAGTAAATTAGAAACCGTAGTAAACGTGCGTCGTAAGTAAACCAAGTACGACCATGAGAGTAAACTAGAAACCATAGTAAACGTGCGTCGTAAGTAAACCAAGTACGACCATGAGAGTAAACTAGGAACCGTAGTAAACGTGCGTCGTAAGTAAACCAAGTACGACCATGAGAGTAAATTAGAAACCGTAGTAAACGTGCGTCGTAAGTAAACCAAGTACGACCATGAGAGTAAACTAGAAACCATAGTAAACGTGCGTCGTAAGTAAACCAAGTACGACCATGAGAGTAAGCTTGGCGCCGCAAGTCGCATCGGCGTCGCATCTTGAGCGTGGCAAGATAACATTGTGCGGTGTCAGGAGCTATCGTAAATCAGCGCGCGTACGCTTGTCATCACAGCACAAGGAACTAATAAGCGATGACACAGCGAACGCGTGATGGAAGCGCCAATGAGAGTGCCAAGCGTCTTGAAGGGGTGGCAGCTGAAAGGGTGAGGAGGAGGAGGAGGAAGGGTGAGGAGGAGGACGAGGACGAATGCCGGTGAATTGGTTACGTCACTCAGCCAAACAGGTTTGATGGCTTGACAAACCTCGGATTTGGAATGCTTCTGTGTGAGTATTGATGCCTCGGGTGTTGTCATGCTGTGAGAGAGTGTGAGGGTCTCTCTCTCTCTCTCTCTCTCTCTCTCTCTCTCTCTCTCTCTCTCTCTCTCTCTCTCTCTCTCTCTCTCTCTCTCTCTCTCTCCCCCCACTGGACCAAGAGCCTTGTCGTATCCCACACGATTATCAGCTATTCCGATCATGAGCGTCTCATGTCCGGAGCTGTGAGGACATCATGATAGATTGGTCATCGTCACAATGTATATAGATATATACACACCCCCATCGTGTGTGTGTGTGTGTGTGTATCTTTATGTTTTCCCGTACTACCGGCCAACCTTGGGACTCGCACGGTCGAAGCTGCGCACGAACTCTTCTGTCTCGAGCAGCGGGTTCGCCGGGTTCGGCACAGCTTCGAAGCACCGAGTCCTGACACGACATTGTCTGTCTGCCTGTCTGTCAGTCCAGATGACACTCCGCCAGACCGTTTTCTTATACGACGTTACTTAAGAAATCGTGTAAGTGGCAGCTGAGAGAGAGAGAGAGAGAGAGAGAGAGAGAGACGCTCCCTCTACAGCAGGCGGGAACGAGATGTTTGATCACTCCTGAAAAGCCACACAGCTCACCCAGCGAAGAGACGAAAGCCTTTGAGAAGAACTCAAAAATAAAAATGATAATAATAATAATGATAATGATAATGATAATGATAACAGTACGATACCCAGGAAGAAGAAGAAGAAGAAGAAGAAGAAGAAGAAGAAGAAGAAGAAACAGCCATCATCGAAATAAGAAAAAAGAAAATATGCAAAATTTCAAATCATACGCCACAATTTCAGTGGCCCACTGAGAACAAAGGAGGTCCACATAGGCAAGACTCAATTCTCAGTGGATGAGTAACAGACTAAAAAGAGCAGCATGATTCAGTGGTCGGCGAGCCCAAAACCATGTCAAAGATAAACGGCCCAAACGACTTCTTCCTTTAAACAGGCGGACGAAACCACAGAGCTTGAAAGTGTGCAACGATCTCCCTCACCCCCAGCACCGACACTGGAAGTGGCTTGAACCACTGGGAAGGACGGGAAAGCATCGGAGCTGTACTGTCTGTGTGACGCGGACACGGGAGAGGTGTGTATCGTCAATTCACGTATGGAAATGTCAGGAAAGATTGGTTTCTCAAGCTGAGTTATATAGCTCCCTAATGGGCACGATAAGCGTGCAAAACTGTGACATGTTCCCGGTGAAATCAGAAGGTGTGATGGATGCGAGAGAGAGGGTGACGTAAACACCGAGGTCTGACCCAAGAAGACACACTACGACAGTATCGCCTACCGCCACTACAAGTGATTTTAAACAGCGGATGTGGTGGCTTACTCAGGCCTACAGACCACCGCCTCGAACAGCTCGGTCGTACCCACAACCCAACCCAGTGGCTTTGCACTCAGCCCCGAGCTGTGAGGGACGGAGGACCCCCAAAAGACATCGTAAGGTATACGAGACGTATCCAGTTAAGAGACGTGTCGTAGTCGCCTTCTTGTAAACACTACCAGCTTTCCAGCCTCACCAGATCGTACACTCAGTGGGAATAACGCGGCTCCTAGCGGGTCATGAGCCGTGTTAATGAACGGCACAAGATCTAGCACAGCCCATGTGTTGGACGCACTTGTCATGGACGGTAAGAGCAACGGCGTTGATATGTGTGGGAAGTCCCGCCAGCCTCGTGTCCCTCGCATATTTGATATGGACGATGGCGCCACTCGCTGGGTCGTGGAGGCATCGGAGAATAACTACTCGCTTCCGAGGCTTCATTCTGAATCGCTGAACGTCCTCGTGGTGCCATGATGGCCACAGGGAGGAAACCCGGGCGCTAGGCGGGTGTTACAACGCCTCCTGTATTTCCTATAATAAGCCTGGGGTGATGGATGAGCCTCTCTGATATTGACCGGGTAACTTGTCGATGAGGATCCAGTCGATCGGATCATGGGGAAAGATGGTGTGTCTGTGGTAGGGGCCGCCATCCTCGATAATCAGTTTGGTCTTCGGGCGTATCGTCTGACGGGGTCGTGAACGCCCCACGGAGGCAATCTGGTAGCCGCTGGTGGAGACATCTTGAACGCCTTCTTCAGGTGCTCGTAGTCTGACTACTCTTATACCGGCCATGGCTACTGGTGGGTTGATAGAGACGTCAAGGGGTGCACTGGACAAGTACCTACAAAGTGTACCGGATCAGCCTGGTTGTGGAGGGGAGCCTGAGGGGCTGCTGCAGCTTCCAAGAGCTTGGTCGACCATCGACCTAATCCAGTAGCCTGGGGCACCCAGCTCGGGCCGTGGGGGTAGAAGACTTCCCCGAAGACTTCACCAGGTATTCACCTGCTTATTTGGGCTCTAGGCCTGTCGGCTGCTAGGGGTCGAGAGGAGAGGTAGAGAGTAGGGAAGAAGACGCTCCGAAATCAATTTCAGATGAAATTCAGAAAAAGCTATCACCACCAAGATATAAAACCAGTCGAAAAATCATAAACACCATTTTCAGGTTCACGAATTCATTCTGGGATCAGAACACACTTTCACTACAAGTGTGATCCTCCTTTTTGAGGATGGATCTGTGAGGATGGGTTATGGATGCCCAGGAAATAGAAGGAGGTAAGGGATTTAAGGCTCTCTTATGGGATTTAAGGCTCTCCTATTTCATGCAGCCAGATTGATTCCAGCTCCCATAAGGGTTATCAGGTTTGAAAGTCATTGTGTGATGTGTATGATCGTGGCACACACTTTCTAACAAGGCAGTTTCCTTCATCTTAAAATCTGATGTTTGCACTTTACCATTCTCTAGTCTGGGTGTGCAAAGCGTCTGGGATGCTGGTGGTGTTATTACCAGCGGTGCCCCACTCGTTTTTAGGGTTCGCAGAATCCAGCCTACCATCTTCTTCGAGAAAGCGACAGTTACTTTGTTCAACTCGCTGCTTATAAAGGTCATGACACAATCATTCCGAGACCTACGTCTCTTTTCCTCCATCAGACGCTGATCGTTTGCGTTGTGCCTCATTCTGCATCAGGTTTACTCTCTTGTTTCATGTCGCCTTGAAGGAGGAGTTGAAACTTTGCGCCATAAAGCACCATGGTATTTACAGTCGTCCACTGGAAGACCTGACTGATGTCAGACTTCAGTCTTAATTCTCTTATGGGATTTCGGTAAGAGAGGGGCCCACTGGGGTTCCTTAGTCTACTGGGCCCCCATCTACCACCCTCTTACATCAAAAGTACTGTGCCCACTACACGCACTCTGCCTCCTCCACGTTCCCCATTACCTGTATGCCCGCCTCACTTGCCATGAATAAACTCTGCCAAATGATGATACTCATTTAGGTGTCGTCTGTCAGTGATGCTTGCGCGGCCGTGTGCTCGCTCTTGTGCTTGCCTTCACGTCGTGTCTGAGAATCTAAACCAAAGCTGCGAGTTCAGTTTCCATGAGGAACTGAATTATTTTTTTTTTCCTTCTTTTTTTTTCCGTGGAGGCATTAAACATTTTATGGCATCTAGTTTCCAAGACGTGGATGGAAGAATTAACCGGAGACTCGCCTCTAAGAAAAAACAAGACAATTAGAAGATAATACACGAGATTAATATGACAAGTTGAGATGCGTTTGTTTGGATGTGGTAACGTCCGTCCGTCTTCCTTCATCCCGACGGTTTCCTACATCCTTACTCACACTGGAGGACCTTGAGAGGTCACAGTGGCGAGCGATGCACGTCAGACTATCGCAGGGAAGACGTTAAGACTCCCCAGACTAACGTAGAGACGAAGAGGACGTGAGACTCACTGGTTCCTCTACAGCCTCGAGTGACCGCAGACGTTGGGTGAAGCTTTGTGTGTGTGTGTGTATGTGTGTGTGTGTGTGTGTGTGTGTGTGTGTGTGTGTGTGTGTGTGTGTGTGTGTCTCGATGACAGGTAAATCACGCTCAATGAAGATGTCAAAGGGCAAACGACAGACCCAGATATCAAGATGACGGGGACAGTGACGAGTAAGTAAAGATCTGTAGCATAGGACGGCAGGCGTCGCGGGGGAAACCGAAAATATGGTCCGTCAGGTGGATCCGTCGGGGTAGCGAGAGACGCACGTAATCTGAAGACGGACCCCCCCTCCCCCGCAGGCGTCATCCCAGAAGACGAGGGAAGATTGAGGAGGACATGACCATCTCCTCCCTTATCTCTCCTCAGCAGTGCAAAAACCCCTCCAGGTATTGCTGAGGAACGAGTGGCTCACTCGGGCCGACTCGAGGTGGAGTATTGGCCCACCCACCCACAGCAGCCTCGGCCGGTGGGCCGGGTTCCCTCCCCCCCTCAGCAGGGTCGCACGTCATGACGCCCCACAGCTCGCCGCTGATGCAAATCCTCCACCGTGTAAAAAGAAGGAAGAAAAAAAAAAAAAAAAGAGTAACCCGGACCTAACATGACAGTTCTGCAGCAGATTATACACCGAGTGATGGGCCAGCCAGAAATGCAGATTACATTTTATGTGACCAGTGGCACCCGTGGCTTACACGGAGACTCGTGGTGTTACATGGTAAGGGATAAGGCAGGCGAAATGCAAAGGCCTGGCGAACACCCATAGGAATTGATAGTAATAGGGAGGTCACAGGTGGGAGACCTAGCTTGGATGAGGAGAGAGGGGTCACACAGTGGCCTGGGGAGAGAGGGAGAGGGGGGTCGAACTTGGATGGCTGGAGAGGTCGTGGATTGTGGAGGAGGGTTTATGGACCATTTTTGTGGGTTGTGTCAAGTGTTCTGTCGACTGTAGGAGCTGCTGCAGCTACTGGCTGATGGAGATAGGGGAGTGTTGTGTTGTGGGCAGGTGGCAGACTTCTGAAGGTGCGGGAGCGACGTGGGCGTCAAACACAGTACCGACGTCACCGCGACACACACACACACGCGCGCGCGCGCTCACTCGATGACTCCGCCAACAGAAGGACGTCGTGACGTCTCACTCTGCATGATTGTCTTACGACCAGTGAGTTGTAGTCTCGCCCCTGGACGAGAAAGGAGCTCCCCTGAGAACTTTACAAGGGCGACGCAAGTTATGAGATCCACGTGGTACGACACCTTATTCCTCCTCCTCCTCCTCCTCCTCCTCCTCCTCCTCCTCCCCCAGGGAGTACTTGCCGGAGCTGGTGAGTGGTGGGTGTCTCAGGAGGATGAGGAGGGGTTGGGGGTTGGGGAAGGTCAAACCCTTGCCCAAACAGCATGAAAACCCCCCTGGTGTCAGAATCTGGCCTGACACAGTAATGGCAGCTACAACGGAGGAACACTCCTTATTAAGACATCGGACCGAAGCCTCTGAGCCAGGAGTCATCCAGCCAGTTTTTCCTTCGCGCCACCACCTCAAGCAGGAGCCGAGAGGAGGAGTCTCCTCCCTTCCTCCCTCCTCCTCCTCCCTCGGGTTAATTAGAGGGGGCCTTTGTTGATGGCGGTGCATCGTCAGCGGACGGGAGCAAGACGGTCACGCCTCCCGGCACGCTGCTTCATGAATCCTCAAGCACTTTAGTTCGACCCTCATGTGGACGCCGTTAAGGCCCTGGAGCCCAATGTACCGTCGTGGTATACGATCGCTCCGTTGTTTTTCATGAAGCTAAAGTCGGGGCCCCGTTCACGACCGTATATTTCAGGGGCCGACAGCCACCAAGAGGGAGACCCTGAAGGCCCCGTCCAGGACCATGTATTCCAGAGCCCATCATTTGCTGACAACCATCAAGATGGAGACCCTGAAGGCCCTGTCCAGGACCATGTATTCCAGGGCCCATCATTTGCTGCCAACCACCAAGATGGAGACCCTGAAGGCCCCGTCCAGGACCATGTATTCCAGGGCCCATCATTTGCTGACAGCCACCAAGATGGAGACCCTGAAGGCCCCGTCCAGGACCATATATTCCAGGGACCGACAGCTACCAGGATGGAGACCTTAGAAGCCCCGTCCGGGACCATATATTCCAGGAGCCGTCATGTGCCGACAGCCACCAGTTGGAGACCCCGAAGGCCTCGTTTTGTACTCTACAGGGTCGCGTGCCTGACGGTCGCCAGGCTGGCCAGTAAACTGCCATTGATATGGCAAGGGTGTCGTCAGGACCCATGTCTCACTCCCCCAGACCTTCACCATGTCCACGTATCTCAACAACCACCTATTTTATAACCTCCAAGGCGTCCATGCCCCACATTTCTTGTCTCCTGTTGCGTCTTGCGGTTCCACGGTGTCTTCCATGTCCTCATGTCCTGCCCACTGCTGTTGTCGGACACGAGTGGGTTTGTACCATGTCCACGAGTCTTAATGACTGAGGGAATGAAGAAGTTCTCCACACAGACTTAGAGGGTTCCAGGGGCAGAGTAGATAGAGCAGTCATTCGTAGGAATTTGTTACGGAGCGGTCAGACAAATAGTATGAATACTTAATCTGTTTCATAATTACGTCCCTTATCTACCTACCTTGGGCGTGTTCTCCCTATTTTTGATAGGGTGGATAGAGGGAGAAGAAAGAAGGGGTTGGACAAGGGAAGCTATAGTTCGGAAATGGGCGTCATAGATTACACGGTTGTATAGTGTAGGGTTACTAAAGTGTGAGGGTGTGGCTTGCTGGATACGTGTTTTTTGGCGCCTTATTTGATGCACCCTTGGCAAACTAGGGGGCGTTGGTGTGTATGTACTGATGCTGTATTTTGTCGTCGATTGGTTTGGTCTGTTATCATGTATATCGATGGATGGCTGGAGCCTCTGTACAAGTGTTATGAGGCTCCGAGGGAACCAAAGAACCTTCCATGCTCTTACTGTTGTGCAGATCTTGGATTTGTCTTGTGTCTCCCCGTTTTCTTATAGTATTTTTCCCAGAAATTTTGAGCTTGCTTCTCTTACTCTCGTACCAGTTGGTTCAATAGTCACTCGTTCCTATGTAGCTTCAATATACATGATTTGGATGCAGGTTTGTGGGTGGTGAGGGACGGACCATGGCTCCCGCGGCGCTCAGGAAGTCGGCCGGGACCTCCGAGCGGAGATCACTGGTCAAAGAGTATGGTAATGCTGTGTGTGTGTGTGTGTGTGTGTGTGTGTGTGTGTGTGATAATTTGATGATTATATGACAGTTAAGGTGTAAACGATTAGTGCTCTGTGTGTGGAAATTCCACTTCATAATTGATTATGTCAATAAATCTATTTCTCCAAAAAGAAATTGGACCGACTTATCCATGAAAGCAACGTTGAGAAACAGAGTTACTGTACATTTCGGTCTGAAATTATACTCAGGTACATTTTTGGCTGACCATAGGCTATGTATTGTCTTCTTGAACAAGACTGAAGGACACCTTCACACGTAACACCGGTACTATACGACAGTAAAGTCTTCAGAACATAGTCTAGAGAAAAGCCTGGAAAGGTTGAACCCAACCCAGGATTCTAAGTCTGGATCGCTCGTAGTATATCTTTGAGAACTGACTGGAAAAATTAAGTCACTGACAAGTACTGGGCAGCGAGGATCCTGGTGGGTCGGTCCGTGCAGAGATGGCTCGTGGATCTGTGTGTCCGGGTGTATTCGAAGCAGTTCCAGGCAGGTCTGTGGAGCCACACACACTCACATGGGGATCACGAAGCCCTGAATTTACTATCATGTGGGGACCTGACGATGGAGAGACGGGTCAGCCCCGCGGTGTGAGTGTGTGTGTCAGATGTCGAGGGGTGGTTGGGTCGTTAGTGCCCCTGTTTACGCCTGACAGTTGGAGCGTGTTGAGTGATAACGTGTGATGGATGGAGGAGAGTGTGAGCGGAGGCTTGGCTTCATGTGAGGTTTGAACTGAGGGCCCTCTCGTGTGACGGGCGTACACCCCCACGGCACATGGGCCATCACCTCACTGCTTGATTTCACCGTCTCTCTCCCTCTCTCTCTCTACAGTTTAAGTAACCTTTAAGTACAGTTAAGTAAACTTTAAGTACAGTTTAAGTAACCGTTTTTTTTTTCTTTTCGAAGACGCGGTGCTGGAATGGCATAGCCCGCGATGGCTACCGTCTTCCGGCGGATCCTTTATCACAAGTTTTTCGTCTCTCTTCTCCAGACGCCCACCCATGTCCGCCGCTCTGTTGCACGCCCACATGACCTACCCTGCCTAGGCGTCTAGCACGCCCACATGTCCTACCCTACCTCGGCCTCCGGCACGTCCACATGACCTACCCTACCTAGGCGTCTGGCACGCCCACATGACCTACCCTACCTAGGCGTCCAGCACGCCCACATGACCTACCCTACCTAGGCGTCCAGCACGCCCACATGCACGTGTCTCGCTTCCTCCGTCGCCACGTCTGGAAGACGAGGAACGCCCGTGGCTCATCTCCGCCTGGATCATGCACTGGGGACATGACGAAGACTTCACTACCATGGTGTATGCTGGTGACCATCAGCCGAGCGTTGCTGTTGATGAGCGCGATACGAGCCGATAACGAGAGATAATGGAGCAATACGGGCCGCGAAGTGGAGAATGCGTGATAAAGAAGAAATATAAAGTGATGATGATGAGGAGGAGAATGAAGGAGAGGTGAAGAATATATAACACATTGGGAACAAAGGTGCGACCCTTGAGGACACCACTACGAGCCTTAAGTACGGCTGTGCGAACCTTGAGTACAGCAGTACGAGCCTTGAGTACGGCGGTATGAGCCTTGAGTACGGTGGTACGAGCCTTGAGTACGGCGTTGCGAGCCTTGAGTACGGCGGTACGAGCCTTGAGTACGGCGGTGTGAGCCTTGAGGACAGCAGTACGAACCTTGAATACGGCGTTACGACCCTTGAGCACGACGGGAGGACTCTAAAGTACGGCGATGCGACCCTTGAGTACGATGGTGCGACCCCTGAGTACGACGGTACGACCCTTGAGCACTGTATTGTCCGTATCTCCCGTGTGCTGTAGTGCAGAATGTGACAAGTGAAGAGGTTAGCAGTCACTAGGTATCATGCAGGAATATCTAAGCAGGTGGCACAACAGGCAGGTGGTACAGCAGTAACCAGTCAGGTGGTGCAGGGCTAACCAGGCAGGTGGTACAGCAGTAACCAGTCAGGTGGTGCAGGGCTAACCAGGCAGGTTGCACAGCAGGTAGGTGGTACAGCAGTATCCAGACAGGTGGTGCTGGGCTAACCAGGTAGGTGGCACAGCAGTATCCAGACAGGTGGTGCAGGGCTAACCAGGCAGGTGGTACATCAGTAACCAGTTAAGAAACGAGTGGTAAAGACAGCCTGCAGTACAAGGCTGGCTCACCTGTCGATGACGGGTGCGTGATAACCCCAGAGAATCGTACGCGCCTGGGGAATGTGTTGGTGGACATGCAAATTAGTGAGGCAGCATTTGCATAAACTGGTATATGAAGATGTAAACTTGAGGTTGAGTAGACATGTATGTTAGTTGTCTTTATATGTATATAAATTAATCAAAGTTATCATTAGTTAAGCTCAGAGCGGCGCAGGTTTTGGACAGAGAAACGCAGACAAATTATTGATTTGATATTTATATATATATATATATATATATATATATATATATATGGGGGAGGGGGCGAAAATTTTGGGAGCCTTGAAAAATGTGTGGAAGTCGAGAACATTATCCCGGAAAGCAAAAATGGGTATGTTTGAAGGAATAGTAGTTCCAACAATGTTGTATGGTTGCGAGGCGTGGGCTATGGATAGAGTTGTGCGCAGGAGGATGGATGTGCTGGAAATGAGATGTTTGAGGACAATGTGTGGTGTGGGGTGGTTTGATCGAGTAAGTAACGTAAGGGTAAGAGAGATGTGTGGAAATAAAAATAGCGTGGTTGAGAGAGCAGAAGAGGGTGTTTTGAAATGGTTTGGGCACATGGAGAGAATGAGTGAGGAAAGATTGACCAAGAGGATATATGTGTCGGAGGTGGAGGGAACGAGGAGAAGAGGGAGACCAAATTGGAGGTGGAAAGATGGAGTGAAAAGGATTTTGTGTGATCGGGGCCTGAACATGCAGGAGGGTGAAAGGAGGGCAAGGAATAGAGTGAATTGGAGCGATGTGGTATACAGGGGTTGACGTGCTGTCAGTGGATTGAATCAAGGCATGTGAAGCGTCTGGGGTAAACCATGGAAAGCTGTGTAGGTATGTATATTTGCGTGTGTGGACGTGTGTATGTACATGTGTATGGGGGGGGTTGGGCCATTTCTTTCGTCTGTTTCCTTGCGCTACCTCGCAAACGCGGGAGACAGCGACAAAGTATAAAAAAAAAAAAAAAAAAAAAAAAAAAAAAAATATATATATATATATATATATATATATATATATATATATATATATATATATATATATATATATATATATATATATATATATATATTTCCACAGTAACTCGTTTTCTGTATACTGACTCGTAAACAAACCAGTCAGGAACGTGTAGAAGTTGACTTGGCATTATAATGAGGCGAACCTGACCCCCTCGGTGTGACCACGTCCTCCCGCCCCAGCAACTACTACTACTACTACTGCTACTACTACTACTACTACTACTACTACTACTGCTACTACTACTACTACTACTACTACTACTACTACTACTACTGCTGCTGCTGCTGCTGCTGCTGCAACTACTACTACAAAAACAAGAACAGCAACAAAGTAAATAGATAAAGAGCTGCAAAATAAGATCCTTGCAGCCAGCACCAGCATATTACCTGCACCAGTGGTCGTGGTGGTTCATGGACGAGTTCTTACTGCGTTGACCACGACGGTACGACCCTTGACCACGACGGTACGACCCTTGCGTCTGACGATGTCCTGGTTCTCTGATCTGACCCTTGCGGGTCGTACAGGACGTCTCCAAGGCGTGAGATCATATCACATCACCTTATTCAACCAGCCACCACGACTTTAGTGTTGCCATACATCCATGCTACATGACTTAACCTCCCTTAATACGATGTCACCAACTCTCTCTCTCTCTCTCTCTCTCTCTCTCTCTCTCTCTCTCTCTCTCTCTCTCTCTCTCTCTCTCTCTCACTAACTCTCTCTCTCTCTCTCTTCCCCCCAGGTGAGTGCGTGGGAGCCCAGGTGAGTGCGTAGGACGCGTGAGGCGCACCGGCGATATATCACGGGCGGCAGTGTTGCCGGGTGGGTGAGGTTGCCACGCCGAGGGAGGTTGGTAACAAGACCGGTATGGCAGTGGGCCGGTCGGCTGCCGGCCGCATATGGTGGCCAACCGGGTCTATATCATGTTATTGTCTTATGCCATGTCCATCCAACACAGCACGTGCCCCTGTCTGTTGCCCCACTGGCCGAGCTCTGTTGTCCTCTGTTGCCCCACTGGCCGAGCTCTGTTGTCCTCTGTTGCCCCACTGGCCGAGCTCTGTTGTCCTCTGTTGCCCCACTGGCCGAGCTCTGTTGTCCTCTGTTGCCCCACTGGCCGAGCTCTGTTGTCCTCTGTTGCCCCCACTGGCCGAGCTCTGTTGTCCTCTGTTGCCCCCACTGGCCGAGCTCTGTTGTCCTCTGTTGCCCCCTCTACCTGGGCTCTGTTGTCTTCTGTTACCCCCACTGGAAGGGTTCCGTTGTCCTCTGTTGCCCCCACTGGCCCGGGCTTTGTTGTCCTCATTTGCCCGGGCTATGTTGTCTTCACTGGTAGTGCTATGTTATCCTCAGTGACCAGGCTCTGTTCCCTGTGTTATCCCCAAGGGGGAGGGTCTTCAACCCCCCTCTCCCCCCACCACTACCAGCCCTGGCTGTTGAATTGTCTCGCTGATCAACCAAACTGTTGGAAGCCACAGCAGTCCTCCGGCCCACACAGCCACCCCACCCCAGCCTGGCTGGTCTGGTGCACCTTGCAGGTACGTGTCCAGTGCACTCCTGACCTTCTCTAACCGTGCCTCCCAGGCTGTTTGTGGCTGTAGACGGCAAGGTGGACTGATGTCTGCTGCTCATCTGCCTCCCCTCATACCGGTTTCTGTTGCCCTTCCTTCGTCTAACAAACTAGTGTGTCTGTTCCCCTTTTTTTCCTCATTGCTCGTTTGTTGGGAGCAGTCTGTTTTCTCTTACTTTTCCTCTCCTACTTAAATTGTCTTCTCTTGTCTTGAGTGAGTGTGTTCTGTTTCCCTCTCATGTCTTCAGTAAGCAGTCTTTTGTTGACCCACAACGTCTATACGAACTAATGTCTGGTTCTCTTTCCCCTCACCAGTCGCCTTCCGTTGCCCTGTTGGCCTAACCAGTCCGCTGACTTTGTATGCTTCTGTTACCCTCAGTATTCAATCCCTGTAAGGCCTCTGTTTCCATGTTTTTGTATGGTCCTCTTTTGTCCTCACTGTGGTCTTCTGTTGCTCTGTTTCCTCACTTGTCAATCCCTGTGGCCCCTCTGTTTTCTTCACTCGACCATTCCCTTGCAACCTTCTGTTGCCCCTGTTGTCCTTACTCGTCAGTCAGCTTCTCTCCGTTGCTCCTGTTGTCCTCCTAACCCGTCAGTCGGGACCCCCCCCCCAACCTCTCTCTCTCTCTCTCTCTCTCTCTCTCTCTCTCTCTCTCTCTCTCTCTCTCTCTCTCTCTCTCTCTCTCTCTCTCTGCCCCTCTAACAGACCTACCACTGTCCACCATCCGGCATTGACCCTTGACCTTAAAACGAGCGAAATTTAATAAAAAAAAAAGAAAAAAAAACACCACCTATGCCAACAGCATGAGCGGTCGGTACACAGACAGAGTCCTCGCCCTTGAGTCAGATTCGGACAGAAAGAAAGAAAAAAAAAATGTAGACATCTTTTTTCGGTGATGCGTATTTGTGGTAGAATCAGAGTAAATGATTATCGGAATCACGTCCTTGGTAGGGAGGGTTGTGGCCGATGGTGGCCTGAAAACTGATTGGAATGGAGAGAGGGCATGAGGTAGGTGCGACCTCCTGAGGAGTTTGTATTGATGTCTCTTGTTGATAGGGTGATTAGAAGAAGAAGAAGAAGAAGGAGAAGGAAAAGAAGAAGAAGAAGAAGAAGAAGAAGAAGAAGAAGAAGAAGAAGAAGAAGAAGAAGAAGAAGAAGATGATGATGATGATGATGAAGAAGGAAAGGAAGAGAAGAAGAAGAAGAAGATGAAGAAGGAGAAGAAGAAGAAGAAGAAGAAGAAGAAGAAGAAAATGAAGAAGGAAAAGAAAAGAAGAAGAGGAAGAAGAAGATGAAGAAGAAGAAGAGGAAGGAAAAGAAGAAGATGAAGAAGAAGTAGGAAAGAAGAAGAAGAAGAGGAGGAGGAGACGAGACAGGGGAAGGGATAGTTTGCAATGGAAGCGAGTGTTGAAAGTTGTACAGGTGTATGATATCAGTTTTTTGATGGCCGTAAGCGTGTTTCTGAATACGTGTCTTTTGGTGCCTTACTTACATACCCCCGGCAGACTAGGGGATGTGGTACATGGATTGAAGTTGGTTATATTTTGGCTTGAGGAAATTAGCAGAGCTAATCATTGTGTACGTCGATGGTTGGCTGGAGCCTCCCTGTGTGCTTTGAGGTTCGGAGGGAACCAGGCGTGTTGTGTGCCCGTACTGTTGGCCTGGTCTCGGGTTTGACCAGTGTGTATCATCGTTGTCTTCAAGTCTCTGCCACATTTTCTGGGCCGCTTCTCTGAGATATGACCACGTCTGGTTTGAGCATTCAGTCGTCCGTGTTGTTCTGACGGTGTTTTCAGGGTAGATGAATGACTCATTTGTGACCCATCGTAGAATCTTAGAGTTTTGTTAGTTTTTATCCACTGTAGTTTTACAGTGCGTGATGTGGAGTCGAGGTGTGTGGGTGAGGGAGGGTTGGTGAGGGTGGGTGTGGTCATGGCTTTCAAGCAGGTGTAATTTTTGGGTCTTCCGGGAAGGTGCTAAAAGTCTGTACAGACTGGTCAGGTGTCGCTCTGCCCTATACAGGTCTGCTGTCATTGATGTTATATGTTATCATCCAACCTCGTGATGTTCATAGGTGACCCAAGATTCTGACAGCTCCTGTGCGATGGTGTCTTGTCATCTTCTGGTTATGTGGGTGGGAGGGGCGGGGGGTTTAACTCTCCCTTATCACTGCTACATGTAATTTGATTTTGGCCTTTGTCTTCCATACTTTTTGTGATTTGATTTAGGTCTGGTTGCCTCTGACTTCACCGAGCGGGCATGTTCTGGGAGTGAGTTGTTCGGAGACTCGCTGTTTGCGTGGCGTCATCGGCATAGTCGTCCGTGTTCGCGGCACCAGCAGCTGGCGGTGGTGGTTGAGGGGGGGTTTGGTGAACGTCAGCTGTGTAAAGTTATGAATAGTGTTGGTGATAGGACGCTGCCCTGTGGGGGACCACCCCCCGCTTAGTAGAGGGGAGTCTGGGTGACGTCGCAGAGTGGATGAGGATGAGGAGGATTTCTGCGGTGCGTTGATGTACGAGGATCCACCGTTGTCCTTCTGTAGCCTCTGGTACGCCCGGCTGCAGTAGTCACTGTGTATTCCAGGATGTTCGTCCAACCTTGGTCACCGTGTTTGTGGCCCTCAGTATTACCGATGCGGTTCGTTCCTCAGGAGAGGGCAAGTTGCCCATTGCAATCGCAGTTGCAGAAGGCGGTGCTGGTGCCCCTCCCCGTGAGCAAGCGGGTGACGCGGGTTGGCCTTCTCTAAAGCGTCGTGTGAACGTGAGGGTGAGGAAGATGATGATGACGCCAAAAAAGGGTTTCCCTCCTGGAACGCGTAGAGGAAAATGAGACGGTCGTTCCATGGGACTGTGTTTGGCAGTACTGGTTTTGGTACTCCGGCCTCTGTGAACACCTTCGAGGGCAGAGACCTCGGCAGAGCATAGCACTGTAGATGTTGTGAAGAAGGTACTGAAGTGCTTTTGGAGCTGCGGTGCTCATTTGCCCCATGGTTGCCTGGGTGGATGTTCGTGCCTACGGCAACTAATTTTCCAGTGAGAGGCAGTTGTTAGGTGGTGACGGTCGGGTTGAGTGTGTGGTCTGATGTGGAAGAGTTTTTTTTTCCCCCCTTTCTCCTAATCAGCCAGTTTCTCTTGTGTGTGTGTGTGTGTGTGTGTGTGTGTGTGTGTGTGTGTGTGTGTGTGTGTGTGTTTTCTTGTTTTCGGAGCTCTTCTACCCCCACGGCTGGGTCTGGGATCTTACGTAACCTTGCGTATACCTAACCATGGTTTGGGAGGTCTTCTACCTCCACTTGGAGCTGGGTCTGAGACCAGTTTGTTGCCCTCTTGCTTTCTCAGGTTGTTGGAGGCCACAGCCGACGTAGGCCTGAGTAGCGCTCACATCCGCACCAACCCACCAGACGCTGTAGGTACTGGACACTAGTCCAGGTCCTTTCTGAATATCTCCAGTGTGTAATCCACGGTGTTTTTAAACGGCTGTAGGATGTTTGTGGTGTCTCATTGTCCTTGTTGCCCCTTTTCGATTATCTTGACGATGTATGACCGTCTTCCACACCTGTCGTGCCCCAGGGGAACTGTATTTGAGTTCAGACTGGGAGCCATGTCTCCAGGATTTTCCAGGTGTGAATTATGTTGCGTGCTATCTACGTTCCTCTCCTGTCCCGTCGTCCAGCCATCCGAGATGGTACATCCTCAAGTACTTTCAGCCTTTCCCAGTCGTTTAGGGTTCACCCAGTGTAGTGGCGAGCTGTCTTAAGATCATTTCCACTGTCCACACACCCATATGGCCTTGTCAAGGGTCGTGTGCGTACGTAGCAAGACCATTATTGCATCACACAGGGGGATTATTGGCAGGGGTTTGGGAGGCTAGGGCTACGTTGGGCCAACCAGTCTCCAGTGGTTGAAGGGGGATTGGGAGGGGTTTTGGGAGGCTAGGGCTACCCTAGGCTACGTTGGGCCAACCCGTCTTCTCCAGTGGTCGAGCAGGATGAGGAGACAGATCGTCAGCATCATTACCTATGCATGTACGCTAAACACCGTGTGTGCTCCAGTGATATGGCTGCTCTGTGGGTTATTTCCTCCCCAACTCGAATGCTTCGGGAGGCAATTTGTTAACTCCCCGATACTTAGTGCTCGAGTGCGAGGCGCTCTGACGGCTTCTCTCTTTCGCGTCCGCGCGCGTTGTGTTGATGCCCACGCTGCATAAAATTTGTCTGCATGACAGCTCATAAAAGCAAGGGTACGTCCGATTCGTCTGCTCGCGGCCTCCTCCTCCTCCTCCTCCTCCTACACCACCACACACTGCCCGCGTTCGTATTCCGTTCACTTGAACGTGACTCGAACGCGCGCTAGGCATCCCCGGGATGCTGATTTTTAAGGATTCCGTGGGTTCGTGATTCGTGTGACCCGGCTTCAACTGACGTTGTGAGCATGTGTGTGTGTGTGTGTGTGTGTGTGTGTGTGTGTGTGTGTGCAGGACTGGGCCAACAGAAGGGCGCCCCGAGACAGTTAGTGACGAGCTCAGCTCTACCCTGTGACAAACAAGGTCGGGCGAGGCCAGTGGGAGTGGAAGGAGGGAAGGGTTGGGTGAGGAGGAGGAGGAGGAGGAGGTCAGATATGCTGCCGTGGCGTGTGGGGGGAACTGTCAACACAAGACTTCCATTCACACCCTCGTTATTCGCTGCCCTAGGGATCGCATGCTCGCCTTCCTGCTGACTGGCGACCCCCCTCGCCCCGTCTCTCTCTCTCTCTCTCTCTCTCTCTCTCTCTCTCTCTCTCTCTCTCTCTCTCTCTCTCTCTCTCTCTCTCTCTCAGTGTAACGGTCGTCGGCCAAGGCGGTAACGACACCCGTGACCTCTGCCCAGCACCGTCACATCAGCGAGTGTTAGTAACCCCACCATCGCCTATGGGGGTGTGGGAGGGGTTGGTCGGCGGCATTAGACACGGTCGGTAAACACCGTAAACTACTACTACTACTACTACAGACACTGTGGTGGAGAGGGGGGGACACTTAACACCTTCCCCCGCCTCAACCTACCCCCGCCTTCATTTGAAGTAATAAGTGTAAGTGGGATTTGTATGGGGATCACTTCTCAACGGGACAAACTTGCGAGTCGTCGATATCTGGCTGGCTACCACCCACCGCTGCTTGCTTCGTCAGGTGCAGGAGTCCCGCAGGGTCGACCACAGAACCCACTCAGTTTGAACCCATTGACGTTGTTCAGCAGGGCAGGAGGGAAGCCACAACGTGTATGCGAGGCGGGCGGGGGTGTGTTTTGTGACGCTTTGCCCCTCGAGTGGTGACGTGTATGAGCCTGGAGGGGTGACGGATCCCTACCCGTCACATAACCAAGACCCTCGCGCGTGACGCCATCATCAGGACAAAACGTCACACACCTATTTCTCCCTATTTAACGCGCGTGACCCTATTTGAAACACTCGTAGATATATACCAACAAGATTGACGTCTTGATTCTAGTTTCAGAGACTTTATTGCCTGAATGAACATAGACAGAGCATTTCAGTGATAGCGTAGGGGAAGGATACCTGGCGAGGGGGTAGGTGGAGGCATGTATAGAGCGCACAGAAGGTACAATACATCGATAGAGAAGGGCGACAGGTGGGTTCGAGATTGGGAACAGGAGGTTGTGTTTCGACGCTTGAGAAGACTATTTAAGAAGGGGACGATAATATAGGGTCTTATGCTCCATAGAGGACATTAAGGAAGAATACACGTGTGGTGAACGTGTGGTCATACCGGCTGGGAGCAAATATGGGGCACAGAGTCTCCCCCCTGTGGTACAACATTACCTCAACCTGGTCCTTTGTCTGGAGTCGGTGGGAGAGCCATCTCGTGGCCAACTGATGCATCCACTCTCCCCATCCTGAGTCTAATTATCTATACCCAGGGGCGAACGAATCGAGACGAAATGCCATGTTCATAAACCCACAGTGTCGAAGCTCCCTTGTCAGGAGTTGGTGTAGCAGGAGTGGATTGGATCAAACTATTTGAAGAGAAGAGGAGTATTCTGAAACATTTTTCCCGCGGGATTGTAGTGCCAGGCAGCCGAGTGACCCGGGGTCAGTTGGGTCATGATGACCCCGAAATGTCACCCTCTCACCGCCCGAGAGAGTACCACACCACACCACAGGCTCCTTGGGAGAGTGCCACACCACACCGCACTCTCCTAGGAGAGTGCTACACTACACAGGCTCCTGGAAGAGTGGTATACTACACCAACAGGCTCCTGGGAGATTGCCACACCACTACATAGACTTATGGGAGAGTGCCATACCACACCACAGGCTCCTGGGAGTGCCACACCATACCACAAGCACCTGGGAGAGTGCCACGCCACACCACATACTCCTGGGAGAGTGCCACGCCACACCACACACTCCTGGGAGGGTGCTACGCTACACGACACGCTCCTGGGAGGGTGCTACGCCACACCACACACTCCTGGGAGGGTGCCACGCCACACCACACACTCCTGGGAGGGTGCCACGCCACACCACACACTCCTGGGAGGGTGCCACGCCACACCACACACTCCTGGGAGGGTGCCACGCCACACCACACACTCCTGGGAGGGTGCCACACCACACCACACACTCCTGGGAGGGTGCCACGCCACACCACACACTCCTGGGAGGGTGCCACGCCACACCACACACTCCTGGGAGGGTGCCACGCCACACCACACACTCCTGGGAGGGTGCTACACTACACCACACACTCCTGGGAGGGTGCCACACCACACCACACACTCCTGGGAGGGTGCTACGCCACACCACACACTCCTAGGAGGGTGCCACACCACACCACAGGCTCCTGGGAGGGTGCCACACCACACCACACACTCCTGGGAGGGTGCCACACCACACCACACACTCCTGGGAGGGTGCCACGCCACACCACACACTCCTGGGAGGGTGCCACACCACACACTCCTGGGAGGGTGCCACACCACACCACACACTCCTGGGAGGGTGCCACACCACACCACACACTCCTGGGAGTGCCACACCATACCACAAGCACCTGGGAGGGTGCCACGCCACACCACACACTCCTGGGAGGGTGCCACACCACACCACACACTCCTGGGAGAGTGCCACACCATACCACAAGCACCTGGGAGGGTGCCACGCCACACCACACACTCCTGGGAGGGTGCCACACCACACCACAGGCTCCTTAGTGATAAGGAACAGAATGCCAGGATTATATAAATGGGGTATGTAGTGTATTCTTCCTGTTTCCTCTTACATAACTTAAACACGTGGGATATGGCACTTTTACATTGTGTGTGTGTGTGTGTGTGTGTGTGTGTGTGTGTGTGTGTGTGTGTGTGTGTGTGAATACCTATATGTAAATACCGGTTTGTACTGTACGGGGAGGATGTTTTAGAGGCGTCTAGCCCCATTTCTCGACCATTTCCTACTACCATACAACCTCTCCCAACCTTAAGCATGTTGGCTGCACTGGCCACGTCCTCTTTCACCTTATCCCAGTCGTCCGCCGCTCTCCTGCCATCAAGGAACGTCTTCCAGTCTTCCTTCACAAGTTCCTCGCCTAATTTCATGTTATGTCCTCTGGTTGCTTAATCCCTTACCTTACATCCCTCGGGAAGAACTTTTCGCCACAGGTGATCTGCGTCATCACTCTCGTTTGATTATGGTTGTGATCAGGTCACCCCTCGCTCTTTTCTCTTCCATGGACGGAAGATTTACGGTCTCTGGCTTTTTCCCCTGGAACTCAGCTGTCTTAGTTAGGGGTATCATGGATGTTGCCCTCCTCTGGACCTTCTCAAATAGCTTTTTTTTTCTTTCTTGAGAACTTGAGAAGCAAAGTTTAGTGTTGGCCTTGTGGAGGGCGTGAACAGCTTCTTGGCCACATACCTCCTCATCCATGATACTGAGTGCACGTCTGACATTTCCTCACAGACAATTGGTCACCTTATCTCCTCCCCTGTTGAGGCCGTCTCTCCGTGTGTCGTCCAATACCCTCATTACTTTTCCATTCACTCGGCGGGTTCAGTTTCGCCAACCACGCATCATGCCACCTTATTGGACTTTGTCGAGGTCCCCTTGTAAGTCGATGCAGTCCCTCCGGCTCTTGGCTGGCAGTAACGGCGGCAGAGGGGGAGTTGAAGCCCGCCTCCCCTTCCCCCACTTTGAAAAAAAAAAAGGGGGAGGTTCAGCCCTCGCCATTGTGTTTAGACTTGTATAGAACCCCAGTGTGGTGCTTCGTCGCCTTCAGCTCCTGCCTCCAGTGGAGCCCCGCCACTCCTTTTTTTTTTTCCAGACGCTGCCGCCGTCTGTGACTCGGCATCATCAGCAAACACGGTCAGGCAGGAGACCCGTCTTGGCGGCGGCGGCGGGAGTGAGGGGTTCCCAGAGGGCAGGACCCACCATCGGCTGGCCGCTGGTGCTGCTGCTCTTGAGCATTCCAGCGGCACGCGAGGCCCACAGCTGCTCCGCGGCTGAAGAAATGCCACCTCACCTCCTCCTCCTCCCCCTCCCTCCTCTCCCCCCCCCCACACACACACACATAATTCAGTTGCCTCACTTCCAATTATGCTTCTTTGCTCCGGGTTCCCACCGCCTGTTATGTGCGTGTTTGTGTGTGTTTTCTGGGTGCGTGTGCTTGCGGCTTTTTCGTGTGGCTTAACGTGCATTTTTGTGTCCTGTGTTTGCATGCGTTTTAAGCCGTGTGTGTGTGTGTGTGTGTGTGTGTGTGTGTGTGTGTGTGTGTGTGTGTGTGTGTGTGTGTGTGTGTGTGTGTGTGTGTGTGTGTGTGTGTGTGCGTGTGTGTCTGTGTGTTTTACACCAAGAATTGTGGGAATGATGCCATCCAAGGGCGGGGGTCATCCATCACAGCAACAGATTACCCTCTTAAGCACGACACGATCCTGTGGCGGCCCAGCCCAAGACTTATCAGGTCAAAGGTCACGCTTTAGTGTTGCAAGGGTCGTGACGTCATGTTCGAGGGTCGTGCTGCTCGTGCTCGAAGGTCGTGCCGTCGTGCTCAAGAGTCGTGACGTCTTATTCAATGGTCGTGCCGTCGTGCTCGAGGGTCATGCATTCGTGTTCAAGAGTCGTATCTTCGAATTCAAGGGTCATGCATTCGTGTTCAAGGGTCGTACCGTCGTGCTCGAGGGCAGTACCGTCGTTGTCAAGGGTCATGCATTCATGTTCAGGGGTCGTACCTTCGTATTCAAGGGTCATACATTCGTATTCAAGGGTCGTGCCGTCGTGCTGAAAGGTCGTCAGTTCGTGTTCCACAGCCTTACGCAAACTTTTGCCGCCTCGGGCAGAAACTCTTCCCACCTTGAAAACATGACAGAAACGCGTGACAGCTGGGCAGAACTTCTCCACACACCTTGACAGCAGCTCCTGACACCTTGACAGAACCTCTTGGCAGCCTGACGGAAACGCCACACCTCGACGGAAAAAATCTTCCTTAACAACTGAGATTAATTCTTGTTTGTTCTTCATATTTAGGAATCGTATCGATATTTCCAGGTCATCTGTTCATTCAGTTTAAGGACCTGTTCATGGGCGCTGGTGCCAACGCGAAGGTCGACGCCCCGTGGAAAAGAACCAGATGGTTACCTGAGCCTCAGGGAACGATGGAGGTGATCGTCGAGAAAGAGAGAGAGAGAGGCTTTGCAAGTCCCAAAGATCATGGGGATGGTCAGCGTTGCAGTAATTTGAACCGTGGGAGGAAAGAAGCAAGACAGTCCATGTTGGCTAAACCATCGTGTCATCCTTTGGGACGTCGGTGGCCTGTCTTCGAGTGTGGGTGTGACGTTGCCAGAGGAGAGGAGGGAGCGCGTTAGCTACACCACCACCTCCCGAGGGCAAAACCCGAAGTAATAACTGTAGAATAGAGATAAGCAGCACTACGGCGAAGATAAGGAGATCGATGTTGTGGAGGACGAAGGGGTGTCGAGGATTGGTGAGGCGAACTCCTTTCTTGATTGATCTACTCTCCTCATTCCGGATCCGGGTGGCGCACCTCACGGACGGAGCAGATGAATCGGCTCTTTCGTCAGAGTTATTCTGAAGCCTTTTGATTGTCGATTGATTACCAAAATGTCCTTTACCTTCCCCGCATCGCGTCTACGTAACCTCCCTGGCTTCAGTTTAAGCTTTCCATCATTCTTAGAAACTCGGTACGACCGAAGTGGGCCTAGTGTGTCCTCGATTCTGTTTCAAGTGGAGGCGTGTGTGTGAAGGGGGTGCTCCACCTGCAAAGTGGATTGATTCGTCTCTACTTGGAGTAGCCATCCATCCCTTATATCTGGGGGACTTTACCCCAATACCTGGGAAGGACTCGACGCAATCACTCCTGCATCCGGGAATTCTAGCACTTCTATAGCCAGTGGACTCTTCCACTCCTATATCCAGGGGGACTCTACCACCCCTATACCTGGGGTTACTCCACCACCCCCAGCATTTCCAGCTGAGTTATCATCGAGGAGACGTTTATGGTTTACGAGATACGGGAAGAACACTGTGAGGTCCTCTGTGGCCCTCGGAATGAACGCTCTCACGAGACATGGAAGACCTCCTACCGAAGTGGAGGATGTCAGAGTCCAGGATCTGATACCTCCCCAAGAGACATGGGGGGGAGGAGCACGTGCGTCCACGTGCCGTGCCGTGCCTGCCCCGTGCCGCGTCGCCACGACGACCGACCGTGAGTTGTTGTGCCGCCAGCTGTATCCTCCCGACGCGATGAGGACGAAGCCTGACCCCCCTTCGAGACACCGGGTGAGGTCGAGGGAGGAAGCGTCCGTTGTTCCTCAGGCAGGAGGGGTCGTGGTGGGGCTCCGGTGTCGGTGCCACGCCCCGCCCTATGTAGACTCTCTCTCTCTCTCTCTCTCTCTCTCTCTCTCTCTCTCTCTCTCTCTCTCTCTCTCTGAGTCACCAGTGGAAGAGGACTTCATCTGTCGCAACCTGAGAGAGAGAGAGAGAGAGAGAGAGAGAGAGAGAGAGAGAGAGAGAGAGAGAGAGAGACCTCATACCCCTGTGACCCCTCCTCACCTTCGTTCACTTCACCATACCTCTCGGACCGGGTCAACCAGAACTCTAAGTCACGAACCCTCAGTCGTGGGGAGAAGCCTCCTTCCATGGCTTCCAGGCCTCCTCACTGAGCCTCGTCGGGTCGTAACGCCTCCGAGGAAGGGCGGCGCCCCCCAAATGTTCACTTTCCCGTCCCTCGCCCGGGAAGTCCCACGGGGCGCGGAAGACGAGGAATCAATCCTCTTATCTGTCACACAGCAGAGGATGTTAGGAAAAAAAAAAAGGTGCAGAAAAAAAAGGCGCAGAAAAGAAGCATTTAGAAAAAAAAAGGTGCAGAAAAGAAGCATTTCAGATTATTCCGGTCCGTTTGACACCTGTAGTCAAACGTTCAACAAGTAGGAGGAGAAGAAGAAGAAGCTGCTGCTGTTGTAGTAGGACATTTCGCCACCGTCACTTCCTTTCCCTGAGAGATCCCTCGTCCCCCAAGTTGCAGTTCGGTGCCACAGTCATACCGAAGCCGTTCAAGCTCGTACAGACCATCGACAATAACAACCCCACCAGAACAGTTTCAACAACGCCAGTAGTTAGTAGACTGCCACCCTAATGTTCGTATGAATATGTCATGTTTAATCGCCATTTTATAGTCCCGCTGTTTACATGGTATATGCACTCAGAAAATTTAGCTGTCGGCTGCAGCAAACTCAATAATTCGTTATGATTATTGCTATTATTATTATTATAATTATTATTATTATTATTATTATTATTATTATTATATCATCATCATCATCATCATCATCATCATCATTATCAACATTTCTATTAGTATTGTGTGGTTGTATGAGGGGTCAAGGTGGGGTTAAGGAAGTGGGGGAGTCATGGAGGGGTCAGGGAAGTGGGGGTTAGGGAGGGATCAAGGAAGTGGAGGTCAGGTAGGGGTCAGGGAAGGGGAGGTCAGATAGGGGTCAGGGGAGTGAAGGTCAGGGAAGGGAGTTACAGGAGGAGAGCAGGTAGGGGGAGGGGAAGGGGTGTTGGGGCTGCGGTAAGAGGGGGAAGGCGAGGGAGGAGGAGCGAGGGATGGGCAGAGGGGGGGGGGGGAAGGGGTTAAGGTTGTTAGTGTAGATAAGATGGAGCCAATTGATGATGACGTCATCCGGCCACGACAGACAGGCAACTGTCGCTCCGTCACGTCGTACTGTTCTCCCCCGCACCCCCACAACCTGTGGTGGGGGGGCAGGCCAGAGGGGAGGGACTGGATGTGTGTGTGTCCCCCCCCTCCACCCGTCAACCCTCCCCCAGGGGAGGCCCTGGGTGTGTCCCACGCCCACCAACAACCCTCCCCCAGGGGAGGCCTGGGTGTGTCCCACG
Source organism: Panulirus ornatus (assembly GCF_036320965.1). NCBI lineage: Eukaryota > Metazoa > Arthropoda > Malacostraca > Decapoda > Palinuridae > Panulirus > Panulirus ornatus. The sequence continues at coordinate 4,842,877 of NC_092231.1, forward strand.
CCCACCAACAACCCCTCCCCCAGGGGAGGCCCTGGGTGTGTCCCACGCCCACCAACAACCCTCCCCCAGGGGAGGCCTGGGTGTGTCCCACGCCCACCAACAACCCTCCCCCAGGGGAGGCCTGGGTGTGTCCCACGCCCACCAACAACCCTCCCCCAGGGGAGGCCTGGGTGTGTCCCACGCCCACCAACAACCCTCCCCAAGGGGAGGCCCTGGGTGTGTCCCACGCCCACCAACAACCCTCCCCCAGGGGAGGCCTGGGTGTGTCCCACGCCCACCAACAACCCTCCCCCAGGGGAGGCCTGGGTGTGTCCCACGCCCACCAACAACCCTCCCCCAGGGGAGGCCTGGGTGTGTCCCACGCCCACCAACAACCCTCCCCCAGGGGAGGCCTGGGTGTGTCCCACGCCCACCAACAACCCCTCCCCCAGGGGAGGCCTGGGTGTGTCCCACGCCCACCAACAACCCTCCCCCAGGGGAGGCCTGGGTGTGTCCCACGCCCACCAACAACCCCTCCCCCAGGGGAGGCCTGGGTGTGTCCCACGCCCACCAACAACCCTCCCCCAGGGGAGGCCTGGGTGTGTCCCACCTTCCAACAGGCAACAATTTGGTCGGCCATTATGATGATGATCCTCCATCATTACCCATGTTGTGCTGGGTCATAACGAGGTGTGGCTCTTACCCCTCCCTCCTGTGAGTGCCTCACCGCCCGACTTGACCCTCCATCACACACTCTCACTCCCTCCCTCCCTCTCTCCCTCCCCCCCTCACACACTCTCACTCCCTCTTTCCCTCCCTCCCTCACACATTCTCACTCCCTCTTTCCCTCCCTCCCTCACACACTCTCACTCCCTCTTTCCATCCCTCCCTCACACACACTCATCAAGAGAGAGAGAGAGAGAGAGAGAGAGAGAGAGAGAGAGAGAGAGAGAGAGAGAGAGAGAGAGAGAGATCTTACCCGGCAGTATTCTCTTTTTCGCGAGCAATGTTTCAGAAAAAAAAAAGAAAATGAAAAATACTTAAAATCTTCAAATGATTGTGGAACATCACCAGTCAGTCTGTTGTGCCCCAAAAGGAGACATGTGGTCTGTATGTCGATCTGTAGGGACGAAAATTGAAGTGTATATATATATATATATATATATATATATATATATATATATATATATATATATATATATATATATATATATATATATATTTATATATATATATATATATATATATATATATATATATATATATATATATATATATATATATATATATATATAAGAACCATCTGTGTGAGCGTTACATTTCTCTTAACCATGATCTGTCTGTGAGATAACCAGTTTGAGAAAGTGGATATTGTATTCCACAGGGCGACCTCACCTTCAAACTGATAATGGAAGAATCCATTTGAGATCAGTACTTGAGATGGTAACCACCTGTCACGACCCTTGATTGAATGTCCATCAAACAGAGAAACAAACAAACAAACATGGCTACAGTGTGTGCTTGCCATTTTCTATAACATTTTTTTTTTCACCCTGATGTTCCTCTGTGTACGTGCAGGTGCATGAGGATGATGAAGAGGGCGTTGGTAAAAGGGATGATAATAGATTTGATGTTACGCGAGAGTACGATGATTGTCCGTATAGTTAGATGGTAGAGATAGTATAGATAGGCGTTGTGGTAGAGAAGGGGCGACGGGGCCCCTTACCAGCAAGTTTTTAGATTTTTGGATACTGAATATGTAATAATAATGATAATAATAATGATAATGATAATAATAATAATAATAATAATGATAATTATGATAATAATGATAATTACAATAATAATTATAATAATAATAATAATAATGATAATAATGATGGTAATGATTATGATGATAATAATGATAATTACAATAATAATGATAATAATGATAATAGTAATAATGATAACAATAACGATAATGATAATAGCAATATTTTGATATAGTAACAAAAAAACGAGTCAAGTTGAATATGTAATTGCACATAATGCCTAACACGGCCCGTGTGTGTGTGTGTGTGTGTGTGTGTGTGTGTGTGTGCCAACGTTATGAAGATAATTTCGCAAGAAAATGTTGACATTCAAATTATTGCGATAATGCAGGAAGAAGAAGACGAAGAAGAAGAACTCACCCCCCGTCCCCTCCCCTCCCAATCACCAGGGGGGCCCACATAAAGTGCAGTAACGGAGGTTCTCTGAGGCCAGAGTTGCGCCATGGAAGGGGGGGGGGGGGGAGAGGCCGCAAAACGTTAAGGGCCAACACGAATCAGCAGCATGCAGGGAACCCGCATGTCTAAAGCGCTTGGAACACGACGGTACGACACCACAAGCACGACCGTACGATCCAAGAACACGACTATTTATGACTCGGTATAATGATAATAATATTGATAATAACAATAATAATGATAATAACAACAATAATAATAACTAATGATAATACTTATGATGATAATGATAGTAATAATAATAATAATAATAATAATAATAATAATAACAATAATTATGGTAATAATAATGATAATATAATGATAATGATAATAATAATGATAATGATAATAATGATCATAATAATGATAATGATAATAATAATAATAACAATAATAATAATAATAATAATAATAATAATAATAAGAAGAAGAAGAAGAAGAAGAAGAAGAAGGTATGTTCAAGCAACAGTTGCCAAAGGTTGAAATTCTACAGAGACGATACACACACATCATGGACTCTGGGGCTGTGAAACGAAAATGGGAGGTGAATAACATATGTTTCGAACAGAAGCACAACGAAGGCAGTTCGTTGATTATACGTTCGCAGTGGTTGGGATAGAGTTGTATGGGGGGGGGGTGTTGTTTTAGCAGGGGAGCGTCTGAGCTGGAGTTTTGTGAGAGAGAGAGAGAGAGAGAGAGAGAGAGAGAGAGAGAGAGAGAGAGAGAGAGAGAGAGAGAGAGAGGTCGATGCCTAGATGGGGTGGGCGCGGGGGTCTGTTGCTCTTGACGCGGTCTGTACGCTGTGGTAGCGAACGGCAACTCGGGGACGAGGGATCTTTGTTGGGAGGGAGTGTCGGTGGCGGACGTGACCACCGCAGTACCTGCTCACCCAGGGCTCTCGCATGAGGTCCAGGCGATGGTCGGAGGGGCACTGTGGACGCCAGTGTGTTCAGGGGCGATGGCAACACCAGCCACTTCCACCCACTTCAGGAGAAAGTGTTGCTGGTGTACCTGGCCACCGTCCTCGAAAATTCGACTCAGAACAATTGGATCATTTTCAACTGCTTCTGTTCTGGCACTCAAATCCTCAAAACTACTTTCATATACTGTTCAAATTGTCACGTTTCTCAAACCCTCCTGACCAGGTTATCACCAGATAATAAGCCAGGACTTGTAGAACTTGTAATTTGTTTTTAGTTTCGTCTTCCCGTTGGTGTAAATCACCCAGCAAACTTTCAACTTTTAAGAATTACGATCGTGCTAATGGCCGCGATACGTCTAGCTTGGACTCCCATCCAAGCAGTTAAAAGAATTCCCGTTGCATACACACCGATCCCGCTATAGCTACAGCCTACCGGAATTCTTCCCTTGCCTCAAACCTATTTGTGACGCTTTAAGCCGCATTGAGCTCTTCTTTATCACCTGATGCCCTTTTGGAACTTATCTTCCAAGACATAAACAGGGGGCAAAAAAAGGATGGGGTTTAGTAAAAGCATATTACAGTGCACCGATGACGTGGTGCGCTTGATGCGGCAGCGCTAGAACCAAAACAAACGTTATCTCGAACGAGTTTACATTATACGGAGCTGTCTAGCTAGCATGTGAGCCTCACATCATATTTACAAACAAGTCTCTGAAAAACGTAGCTTAGTATTATTATCATTATTATCATTTTATCATTTATTATTATTATTATTATTATTATTATTATTATTATTATTATTATTATTATATTATTATTATTACAGCAGGATCGAATGCATCTAACTATTGCGTCTCGGTAGTGAAACATGTGCCTACGTTATACGATCGTATAATACATGTTCCTTAAAGTGACTGATACGTTATAGCAGAATTACATCAAGCGGAGGATAACTGTACCATGTCCCTGGTTCGTGGTAACGGCAAGAAAGTCATTTACGTAGTCAACACACACACACACAAAAAAAAAGAATACATGATAACTGAGTGAGAGTTCAATCAGAGCGTATGACCTAAGCCCAGTGGAAGATTGGAAGGACCACAAAAATGATGGCGTCAGTGAAAGTCATAGAGAATCTCAAGTGTACGCGGTTATTTTCTAACCTTTGGTCAACAGCCGGACTCAGCTGACACACCGAGGAGAACAACTTGAGAATTAGATACGAGAGTGACTTTCGATGTCCTGGATTGGTAAAGTTTGCAGACCCGCCACCCTGAACAGTCTGGGCGATTACTGGGGGCTGCTACACGACCGCTTAAACTTTAGCCTCAGCTGTGGAAAACGGGTGACTAGACCCTCCTATGTGTATAGAGACCAGTCGACAACCGCTATAGCTTCCTCCTAGCTCAGCTCTGAGACATGGCGGCGTACCCGCTATCCCCAGCTACAGCTGCCTCCGTTACTCTGGGACGTGTTACTGGCACGGATTGAAATATGGGTCTACCAGATCGTACGTTATTTACGTGATCGGGTTATTGCGCTCTCCAGTGGTATATTGCTCGTTCCCCCCCAGTATATTTCTCATCCGGCTGGTGTGTATATATCCTCATTCGGCAGGTGATATTGCCCACCTGGCTGTGTTATATCGCCTCCTGGTGATGTATATCGTTCAGTCGTAAAGTGTCTTGCTCGTGGGTCGGGAATATTGCTCATTCCGACGGTATATCGCCCAATTCCGGGAGTGTTTTCTCGTTCGGACGTTTGGTTGGACCCCGATCATGGGTCGGCTGGCTTCCTCTTACTCAGACGTTAGCTTAGGAAAGCGAATTGATAGGCCACTAGTTCTGACCCTAAGTCCCTCATTCGAAGGGTAAGTTTACCTGTTCCATTGGCTTACCGACTCGAACTATAGACTTGGCCATTTTTTCAGACGACAGGTGAACCTCTGTTTGGACCCTTTTTTTTTTTTTTTTGTAAGTTTTACCTTCCCGTCCACGCTCTTCCTCGCCCGACCCCCAGAGGGACGGGTCCAGACGCAGGACTGAGGGGAGGGGGGAGGCCATTGTCGTGAGGTCGGTCAGCGAGCCTTCAGGATTATTACGTCAGGAGGCTGGAATGGCTGGCTACCCGGCCTAGGTGGGGCACTGACGCCATCCGTCCTGGTCCTCCGCTTCCCCCCAGCCTGTCCCACAGCCGTCGACCGCCCGTCTACCTCCGTCCGCCCGTCCTGGCCAAGACAGTAGGGCTAATTCATCCCACGGATGACCATCCTTCCTGTCGCAGCCCCGCCCAGTGGTGCTAACGAGGGATGGCTTATCTATAACGCCTGGTGGAGACGGCGGTGGTGCAGTCACCCACTCCCTTCCTCAACACTCGGCCTCGTCGGGAAGGAGCTGGAGGACCGCCCTACTCCCTTGCCTCCTTGTTTCCACCGGTTTCTGTAGGCTGGATCTCAAGCGTCCCTCTGTGTGTGTGTGTGCGCGCGCACGCGCACTTTAGAACCACTTTTCGAACACTTGCTTCACAAACTCATCTCGGGATTCGGTCATTCGCTTTGTGGTGTTGCCCATTTCATCAAATCATGTCTTGAACACAAAGCAGATTCATTCCTCCTCATCTCTCTCTCTCTCTCTCTCTCTCTCTCTCTCTCTCTCTCTCTCTCTCTCTCTCTCTCTCTCTCTCCTGACACCCGTTTTGACCCGTGGTGGGTGTCTGTCTGGGCGGTATCGCGCCAGGTCAACCCTCAGTCTGAAGCAGTTGGGTCACTTAATTATTCTCAACAATATTCAGATCAGGTTCGAAGCTCGGGGCGAACTGATCACCCATCCTTTATGCTTTGATTTTGGTCACTCCTTCCCCCCTTGCTTTTGCCCCGAGCCGTACCGCCCATCGCCCGCTCGCGGTAACTAACCAATCGTTCGATTGGCTTGGAACACGAAGGGATCACTGAATCGATCATGAACTCACGTTCGAAGATGAGGTCGAATCGCTCATCCATCCTCACAGCTGTCAAGAGTTTCCCCGGCCATTATTCTCTCGTCTTTTGTTATATCGTTCATGGGGGGGGGGGGGGTTCGATCAGGCATGGGGGAGGGGTGGGAAATGGGGGGGGGATTCGTTTCACCGAACCTTTGTATCGTACAAAACCGAAGACGGAGTCGAATCACAGCTCGGAACACCCGTCCATACTCGAGGTGCAGTATACTTGGCCGCGTGTTTAAAGTGTACACTCGTACCCTTTCCTGTTGACCCTGGTGCAAAATAGGATCCAGAGAGCATATGAGGTACAGAGACTGGATGGACCTTAGTGACTGAGCTGTGCCACGCTTTACATAGGTGAATTGATAACTCAGAATTACATAGATAGATGAAGTAGCAACATCGATTTCGGTTTCCGATATAGACCTTTGAAGGATTTCGGTTTCTGAATCGAAGGTATGTTAAATTCCACAACTTTATATAGAGACACCGATTTTTTTATTTTTTTAGTTTTACTGTCTATCCTGGTATTCAGTATGTGTGCTTCTCAGACAGTTTTATTTTTCTTATATTCACGTTGCCGTCCATTATGTGCAGCTGTTATATATCCCAGCGTTGTGTGTGTGTGTGTGTGTGTGTGTGTCGAAATATTTGAGTCCTATATTTTTTGTTCACTGATGATGTCCTGGGTGGTACGACCTTTGAGCACGACGGTACGACCCCCCAGCATTACGGTACGACCTTTGAGCGCCGGGGGAACGCCCCTCAAGCACGACGGTACGGCCCTTGGGGGATGATGGATGTTCGTGATCGCTCCTCTCATACTAGACGGATCTTATCGTCGTGTTCGGCGAGGCATTCCTCAACACCCTCGCGCCATACCAACGTTGCCATCGATCTTGTACAAGCTAAGGCTCTCAGAGAGGAGGAGGAGGAGGAGGAGGAAGAAGAGGAGGAGGTATAGACTGTCTCCAGGAAACTCGGCGTCCGCTGGAGCAAGATTGAGCTGAATCGTACATCCTGACCTTTAACTGTCTTGATAATATTTGAAGCTTTATTTCATATATATGTATATATGTATATATATATATATATATATATATTCAGTTGAACGTCGGTGAAAACGTTAACAATGCCCCTCAGCACCAGGATCAGTGTGTGGAACGAATCCTTCGTTTCATTATATGATTTTCTCTGCCTACTTCAGTACACACACACACACACGCACACGCCCAGTGTTTGAATCCCTCGATTGCATAAAATGTCTAATTCATAGAATATTAGAGAAGCCAACACGCCTATATCGTTTAGAAAATAGGAAAAACGTCCAAGTGATTAGATAGGAAAGATAAGTGTAGATGATTAGACTGGGAAAGAAAAGTCTTTACTGGAAAAAACGTTCGAATGAAGTGATCGGAAAAATGTCTTAAGTGGTTGAATATTAGATTAAAACGTTTTGCGGGGGAGATAAACCTTTAAATCAACTCGCCTCAATCGTTCATCCACAACCAACCATAGAGCAGTAAGACACGGGGCCTGGCGCAGTTGATGGCGACATTCTCTCTGTCACTCACCAGTGAGGCTAAGGGAAGAAGGGAGGAGTGAAAGAAGTGGGCGTGCCAGCCCTCCGTCAGCAACACTTCAAAAGCATTTCTTACCACTGAGGCAGCAGCAAGCCAGAGCGGCCAGCCTGATCCTCTCAGTGTCTTGATCCAGGTCATTATTTGTTGTGGTGGAGGTGGCTGTGGGTGTGGCAGTGGGTGTGAGTGGGCGGAGCTGGTAGTGGGTGTGGCCCGCTAGTGGTGTTCATGAATGTGGCCACTGGTGGTGGTGGTGGTGGTGGGGTTGGGGTGTGACGGGCAATAAATGATCAGTATGGCTGATGGAGATGGCTGTTTATCCGCAAGGGTCGTACTGGTGTGGTCAGGGGGTCGCACCGTCGTGCTCGAAGGTCGTACCGTCGTGCTCAATGGTCGTAACCTCCTGCTTGGGTAGTTCAACCACGGAATATAATAATACAACACATGATTTTAATCGTCAGAAATTGATAACAGAATCGTTATTTTCCTTCAATTCAAAAACTGGTAACTGATCCAAAGAAATGATTAAAACCCAGTTACTTTAGTAAACAGGACGATGAATTAATGTTGTCATAATTCATAGCGTTCCTCCTGGCTGGACAGGCAGCAGGCCTCCCTCCGCCACGCTGCTCCTCCTCCTCCTCCTCCTCCTCCTTCCCCACCCACCACCCGCCCCGCCATGACGCTCGTCACTTATATTGCTTCACATTGGCCACATTTGTGCATTCCCCGCAGACCACAGAGCCGCGAGACTCGACACACTTTAACTACAAAAGTATTCCAAGAATCCTTCACTAAATAATCCCATGTAAGTACAATAGAATTACTTAAAATATCGGTCAAATAATAGGTCGCCTCCTTGCCCGCGGGGTTGTGCGGACTGTCCTCCGCCTTTGCTATTGTTGGAACATTATTGTCTCACTCGCTGTCTTTTATTATATTCTTTTTACTTTCTTACTATCCCGTAGATTATGATTTATAGTGTAATTCCAATCATCAAAAATATGAGAGAGAATCACGTCTTTACATTTAAAAAAAAAAAGATAAGAAAAAGAAAGAATATAAATAACTTCAAAAGAACATGTTGACTCGACGATATACATGTAAAGGCTTGGCGCCTGCCACATAACGGCCGCTCAGCCTCGATTGATATCTTCCCGTTCTCCTCGTCCTTGGAGCTTGTTATCACCGTGAGTACCGTGCAAAACTATCCCAAGACGTGAGGGGTGGTGATGGCAAGTTACCATACAGCGACGAGAGAGACATTGCATCGGGTTTAGAATCGCCTCTCCACGACGTCAACTGTGATTTGTAGAATGATGCCTTTCGGGTCACACGTATTTATCTGGATTTTAAGAGACAGGGAAGGTGATGGTGTGGGTATGGGTGTGGTTGGCGGCGGTGGTGAGTGAGTGTGTGAGTGTGGCCGGTGGTAAGGATGTTGGGTGTCTGTTGGAGCTGGTCATTGTAGCTGCTGCTGGGAGGGAGGTAAAGTCATATTTAGGTGAATCCATTGTTGCCACAACCACTGTCACTATACCACAGTCACCGCCACTGCTACTTACATGTACGATCCTTCCGTTAGTGCAGGGGGGTTATAAAGGTAGCGTCTTACCACTATAAGGGCCGTGAGTTCGAATCCCGGACAGGGTTATCGGTTCACAACCAACCAGACAAGGTACCTTGGAGCCGGTGGATGAATGGGTACTAGACGTAAGTTCGGGTGTGTACGTATATATGTTTGTATACCTTAGGGTGTGTACGTATATATGTTTGTATACCTAGGGTTGACATATGGTATACATGTAGAAGGTTACAAGATGGGGCAACGCGAGTGTATAAAACTCTCCCTGTAATACACAAATTGTAATCCAAGTAAAACTGCGGTTATAGACACAGTGGGATACCCATTTAACTCGCTCAGGGACCATTTCAAACTTACAACTTCATTTATAGGGATTAGAAAGCAGATTTTTAACTAGGCTTAGCAATGTAGCAGTTTTCTTCGTATTCAGGAAAACATTTTGGGTTAAGATAACATCGTGGTAATTAGTAATGATCAGGTGGCAGGTAGTGGTCATAATTATAATGGGGCATGATAACTGATTTATGCGATGTAAGGTAATTAATTGGTCTTTAGTGAAGATGGATATTTTGTACATCCTGATTTTTTGAAATTATAACCTTAAGATTACTGGGGAGAATGTGTCAGAAGTGGGGAGGACGGGGGCTGACTTGTATGCGATGTATTATCCTCCCCATTCCACTTCACATACCCCCTCCTCCGCTCCCCACTAGACACAAACACGCACCTTTCCCACCCACACCTCACCGCACCTCGCACCTCTCCCCCCCCCCCTCCCCTCCTCATTTCACACCTCTCCTCCCTTCTCGACTTCCCTCTCCCCCTCTCCAACCCACACACACCTCCTTCCCACCCCACACCCTGGCACCCACCCCATCAGCATCAAGTAACACCTCCTCTCCCTCCCCGGCGTTTCCTCTTCCCCTCACCTCTGGCCTTCCCCAGGACTGCCCCACTCCCCTCATCCATCTCCTCCTCATCTTTCGCTGTCACCCTCACCCTCCCTCCCTCGTCGTCTTCCTGTTTATCTTCTATCCCCTCCCCATCTGCTTGTCTCCCTCCCTCCGTCACTTCCCCTCCCTCTTTACCCCGTCCCTCCCTGACGTCTCCCCTTCAGGCTCTCCCTACCACAAAACTTTACATCCAGAATTTACACACGCAAGATAAGTGGGTAATAACGCTATGTGGGGGTGGGCGGTGCGGGGAGGGAAGGGAAGGGAAGGGAAGTGGGGGTGGGCGGTGCGGGGAGGGAAGGAAGGGAAGGGAAGGGGGCGGGGAGGGGGCCCCTGTATTTTGTCCTATTACTCCTCCTGGTTGTCATCTTGCGCCTGACAGCCCCATCCTGAAGCCACTTCCTGTCCTCGTAATGTGTGTGTGCAGTATTTTGTGAGGTTGGCCGGGGGGGGGGGGGGGAGTGGTTTATTCCCGGACCGCACGCTTCCTAAATCTCGCTTCCTTTTTACCTGTTGTTGTCTTATAGTCGGCTGGGTTAATTGTTCACGGAGCAAAAGGTCTTTTTTTTCCCTTGTCTGATATATCTCACGGTCCGCCGCAGGACGCCGCCGCTGGCCAAAAAATGCCGCATTGACCAAACACGAATTCCAACGTTATGTACAACTGTTTCAAAACTATGATGCCCGCTGTCTGAAGTTCTTGCGCTCTATGGCTCGAAAAAGAAAAAAAATATATTGTAGCGAAGAATGTTGGGTGGTCATGACGGGCTCGCTCGTGTGAACAGTAAAAAAACATATATTTACGGCTTCTCCATCTGACCGGCGAATCCCCCCCCCTCCCCTCTGTGTACATCAGTTACGTTGCCCCCCCCTCCCCTCCCCTCCCCCTCCTGTAATCATTACATCACCCCGGCTTGTTGTCTGAACGTACTACAGACTTGTATGAGATACAGGGACAAGCCCAGAGTGAGTGGACGTATTGTGAATGTGCCCGCCACGCCTGGACTAATTGGAAAGAAAACGGATGAAACTGTGTGATTTTTCGACTTTGGCAACATCGCCCCACCCCCAACCACCCCCCTCACCCAACTGTCATGGTTTTAATGTTCTCGTCTTTTCTTTGTTTCTCTCGTCTGACGCGAGTTATTATACAGCTCTTGTCTTCCGTTTTCCATGCCCTTGTGTTTGTTTTTAACAGTAGCCTTTCTTCCTCCTGTGTGTGGGTGATGGCCGCGCTGGGCGAGTCGGTGCTCTGAATGTCTTAGGGTCTCTGTTGGTTGCTTTTGTAATCTTAGCAGCGAGGTATTACCAAGAGCTTTATTATCTGGAGTCTTATTTTTTTTCTAGCTATTGTTATCGGAAGACTTCATTTCACATAGGAAAAAGAAGAGAAAAGCGATCTTGTGTGTGTTGTGTCATGGCGGGGTGTGGACAAGTTCGAATTAAACGGGCGTTATTCAATTCTCCCGCGAGCCACGGTGTTACGGACAAGGGTTCACGGACGGTATGGTGACGGCATTCGCTCTACGGACATGCCACTCGCCCTTTTTTTTTTCAAATTTACAACAGCCTTAGTAGTAATACTACTACTACTATGGACCTAGCATTTCTGAGTATGTCGAATCCACTCCTAAGAACATGGCGCTAAGTGTTTTCGAAACCTCCGTTGCCGTACGTTCACATAGCCAGGGATTGGTGTTTCCCGTCCTTTTGTGTGTGGTGACGTTTACTGTGAAGTAAGATGTCTTTCGTGAATGGGGTTGTGAGCGAGTCTCGTCCAGAAGGAAGGTAGACTCGGAAGTTGAACATCAAGCCAATTTTTTTTTTTTTAGCCCGAATATAAATGTATATTTTTTTTCCTTACTTTTTTTTCGCAATATATCGCGTGAGCGAGGTAGCGTTCAAAAATGACTAAGCCTTTGAAACAGAAGAAGAAAAAAATGATTCTCATTTGACTCTTTTCCTCAGTTCCTCCTTTTGGTAGGAAATACAGGAGGGGAGGATTTCCATTCAGGCCTCCCCGTTCCCGCTCCTTTTAAGTCGCCTTCTACGTTGCTATCCTTTGCTTCACCGTTGTTGTGGATTAATGGGTTTTACCGTAAAGGAATTTTTTTTTCTTTTTGCAATTTTTGACATTCGTAGAGATATGTATCTGGTATGCGTTGAGCGTGAAATAAATACTTAAAATATGTCACTTTCAAAGTAAATCGACTTTAAAACTTGGGGTCGAGGGTAACTTAGGAAACCCAGTTTTTATTTAATGAGTAAGTTGACTTAAGTCAATAGTTATAGAGAGACGAAGGGGATGGAAGGGTTCCAAGCGCGGCAGAGAAACTAGTAGACGAAAAGGCAAACCCAGGCAACTTAACCTGACACCCCTCCCCACCCACAAAACCCCGCCCCCCAACCACCAACCCCCCCCTACCGAACTAGGGGGATGGGTGGGAGGGAGAGCACCATAGCCTAGAGAGAGTCTTCGCTCTCTCCGGAACCCCTTTTTAAATGAAGCGGTGATCCAAATGTCGCTACTCATCATCTCCAGGCGGTTAGGAGATAGCTACCACTGCTACTGCACGAAGCGTCCGCCAGCGTTGGTGAGGAATTTTCCTCTTGAACAGCGAAAGGCCTCTGCAATCTCCTCCTCCTTCATTTGAAGCAACAAGTGTTCGATGCCATTCGTGTTCGGCTTCGCTCCCTGGGTTCACAAGGTTGCTGGCTACCGAATGGTTCACAGAGTCGTCTGTTCGTATTCAGAGTCCTCAAACATTTTTTTTTCTTTTTTTGCTGTAAAATTGCCAGGAGTCCAAATTGATTATGGTCCGCCGATAATTACATTGTTGCATTTGGACTTGTCAGAATTTCCTTGTTATTTTTTTTTTGTAGGACAAAAAGAAAAATTGTTTTCTTACAGCCTCGCTCCAAACTCCAAACGCCACATTGTTCCCCCATTGCAATATATTTTTCCTTAACCACCTCGCACTACCCATGGTAGTTTTATCGACTTTAACTACCTTAATGACCCGGGTTGTTGGTATTAAGGGTATAGCCCAAGTAACGAACCAATTAAGGTTAATGAAACATTGTTTAGAAATTATACCTAGACTCTGATTGGCCATTTTTTCCTTCGAGTCAAATTCCTGAGAGTGCGCATGCGTCGTTTGTGGTCGCGCATGCGCAAAATGTGGCTTTTTCTCATTTGAATTTGTTAAAATAGTTTTCGCTCCGATGTCGTGTAAAGGAAGTGATTAAAATACATGTCATGAATAAGATGATTGAAATGAAACGTCACACACACACACACACACACACACACACACACACACATATATATATATATATATATATATATATATATATATATATATATATATATATATATATATATATAAAAGTATAAAAGAAAGAGACAGGAGGTCAAGAGAAAGGTGCAAGAGGTGAAAAAAAGGGCAAATGAGAGTTGGGGTGAGAGACTATCAGTAAATTTTAGGGAGAATAAAAAGATGTTCTGGAAGGAGGTAAATAGGGTGCGTAAGACAAGGGAGCAAATGGGAACTTCAGTGAAGGGCGTAAATGGGGAGGTGATAACAAGTAGTGGTGATGTGAGAAGGAGATGGAATGAGTATTTTGAAGGTTTGTTGAATGTGTCTGATGACAGAGTGGCAGATATAGGGTGTTTGGGTCGAGGTGGTGTGCAAAGTGAGAGGGTTAGGGAAAATGATTTGGTAAACAGAGAAGAGGTAGTAAAAGCTTTGCGGAAGATGAAAGCCGGCAAGGCAGCAGGTTTGGATGGTATTGCAGTGGAATTTATTAAAAAAGGGGGTGACTGTATTGTTGACTGGTTGGTAAGGTTATTTAATGTATGTATGACTCATGGTGAGGTGCCTGAGGATTGGCGGAATGCTTGCATAGTGCCATTGTACAAAGGCAAAGGGGATAAGAGTGAGTGCTCAAATTACAGAGGTATAAGTTTGTTGAGTATTCCTGGTAAATTATATGGGAGGGTATTGATTGAGAGGGTGAAGGCATGTACAGAGCATCAGATTGGGGAAGAGCAGTGTGGTTTCAGAAGTGGGAGAGGATGTGTGGATCAGGTGTTTGCTTTGAAGAATGTATGTGAGAAATACTTAGAAAAGCAAATGGATTTGTATGTAGCATTTATGGATCTGGAGAAGGCATATGATAGAGTTGATAGAGATGCTCTGTGGAAGGTATTAAGAATATATGGTGTGGGAGGCAAGTTGTTAGAAGCAGTGAAAAGTTTGTATCGAGGATGTAAGGCATGTGTACGTGTAGGAAGAGAGGAAAGTGATTGGTTCTCAGTGAATGTAGGTTTGCGGCAGGGGTGTGTGATGTCTCCATGGTTGTTTAATTTGTTTATGGATGGGGTTGTTAGGGAGGTAAATGCAAGAGTTTTGGAAAGAGGGGCAAGTATGCAGTTTGTTGGGGATGAGAGAGCTTGGGAAGTGAGTCAGTTGTTGTTCGCTGATGATACAGCGCTGGTGGCGGATTCATGTGAGAAACTGCAGAAGCTGGTGACGGAGTTTGGTAAAGTGTGTGGAAGAAGAAAGTTAAGAGTAAATGTCAATAAGAGCAAGGTTATTAGGTACAGTAGGGTTGAGGGTCAAGTCAATTGGGAGGTGAGTTTGAATGGTGAGAGGCTGGAGGAAGTGAAGTGTTTTTAGATATCTGGGAGTGGATCTGTCAGCGGATGGAACCATGGAAGCGGAAGTGGATCATAGGGTGGGGGAGGGGGCGAAAATTTTGGGAGCCTTGAAAAATGTGTGGAAGTCGAGAACATTATCCCGGAAAGCAAAAATGGGTATGTTTGAAGGAATAGTAGTTCCAACAATGTTGTATGGTTGCGAGGCGTGGGCTATGGATAGAGTTGTGCGTAGGAGGATGGATGTGCTGGAAATGAGATGTTTGAGGACAATGTGTGGTGTGAGGTGGTTTGATCGAGTAAGTAACGTAAGGGTAAGAGAGATGTGTGGAAATAAAAAGAGCGTGGTTGAGAGAGCAGAAGAGGGTGTTTTGAAATGGTTTGGGCACATGGAGAGAATGAGTGAGGAAAGATTGACCAAGAGGATATATGTGTCGGAGGTGGAGGGAACGAGGAGAAGAGGGAGACCAAATTGGAGGTGGAAAGATGGAGTGAAAAGGATTTTGTGTGATCGGGGCCTGAACATGCAGGAGGGTGAAAGGAGGGCAAGGAATAGAGTGAATTGGAGCGATGTGGTATACAGGGGTTGACGTGCTGTCAGTGGATTGAATCAAGGCATGTGAAGCGTCTGGGGTAAACCATGGAAAGCTGTGTAGGTATGTATATTTGCGTGTGTGGACGTGTGTATGTACATGTGTATGGGGGGGGTTGGGCCATTTCTTTCGTCTGTTTCCTTGCGCTACCTCGCAAACGCGGGAGACAGCGACAAAGTATAAAAAAAAAAAAAAAAAAAAAAAAAAAAAAAAATATATATATATATATATATTGGAAAGGATCACAATTTTGCACGTGATCAAGTATATTCCTATGAGTCTATGGGGAAATTGAAACACGATAAGTCCCCTAGTGCACTTCCGTGATTATTACACGGAAGTGCACTTGGGAACATACCGTGTTTCATATTCCCCGTAGACTGAGCCTTTGAGGAATATCCTCACTAGGCCCCCTGCTCTGTTCCTTCTTTTGGAAAATTCAAGATGAGAGGGGAGGATGTCCAGCCCCCCGCTTCCTTCCCTTTTAGTTGCCTTCTACGACACGCAAGGAATACGTGGGAAGTATTATTTTTCTCCCTCTATACCCCAAGGGGAATAATATAAATATATAATAAATATATATTTATATATATATAATATATTATTATTTTTTATTATATATTTTAATTTACTATATAACATATATTGAACTCCGGATTTGGAGTACACGTCCCTGAAATCTAGCTGGATCGACCGGGCCACACATGAGACATGAACAGCTGGGGCCCCCGGGGGTTTGCCACCCTGACGGACGCCGCCCACCGCCTCTCTCCTCCTCCCTCCTCCTCCTCCTCCTCCTCCTCCTCCTCCTCCTCCACCAGTCTCTCTCCCTCCTTCCTTCCATGCTGGCTGGCTGGCTTCGCTCCTCTTATTATCCTTACCCTCTTCTCAAACCTACCTACGTGCTTATCTTTCTCCGTGTGAAAACTATAGTATAAATCGATCTGGTATATACATTAACATGTAGATGTCTGAGTGTTTATGTGCATGTTTCATTACCTGTTTGTAATGTACGTGGAGGGCGTTCCTCCAATCACGGGGTCGCATCTCTTGAGCTGACTCACACACCTCTTTCAAACTATATATCGTCAGTAATAATCACGTCTCCCTATATTTTTTTTTTACCCGTAAAAGTATTGGCGTATTGTTGCGTCTGTGGCGGCTTTATTAATGCAAATATATGGCCTCCCAACACCCCCTTCCCCAGGTGTGAATCAGCTCCCGCATCTCTCATAAGATCTGGGTTACGTGCTTGTGTGTGTGTGTGTGTGTGTGTGTGTGTGTGTGTCAGGCAAGTAGACAGTGCCAACTGCAGCAGTGACTCATCCGTGGGAGTAGCAAGCAGCAGCAGCAACGGTGACACACACACACACACACACACACACACACACACACACACACATCCCGACCCCACCGTAACTCCCGCGTGCGTCTGTTCATTCATACCAGCGGAAGACTTGCGACAGAGGTCGGACGCTCGAACGCAACCATCCCGGGTTACTGCGTCAGTGGCTGTGTACTTCCTGACACACACACACACACACACACACACACACAGGACAAGTTGATTCCTGGCTCCCCCCAGCTCCGCTCTCGTCAGTGCGACCCTGTGGTCAGCTCTGATGTTCGAGGGTCATCAGCATCACCAGAGGGTGATGCAAGTGTAGCGGGCTTGAGGAACACGTGGAAGGTGTGCTAAGAAGGAGGAGGTGGCGGCTTCTATCATCCATCGCCATAGCTCGCCAGCCCCGCCATCTTTGCCTCCCATTTTCCTACCCCCTCGTTATTCCCGTTTTCTTCGTGATTTATCCTGTCTTCCGTAAAACGCGTAAATTCAGATTTACATTCCCTCCTCGTTTTCCATCCTTGTTTACTTCGTATCTTTATGACATCGACAGTTCCTTAATGATTCTTTCACTTACACCACGCCCCACCCCCGCCACACGTCTTCTTTCACTTAACCCCCACCACCACCCCACCCCCCGCCACACGTCTTCTTTCACTTAACCCCCGCGACACGTCTTCTTTCACTTAACCCCCGCCTCACGTCTTCTTTCACTTAACCCCCGCGACACGTCTTCTTTCACTTAACCCCCGCCTCACGTCTTCTTTCACTTAACCCCCGCCACACGTCTTCTTTCACTTAACCCCCGCCACACGTCTTCTTTCACTTAAACCCCAGCCTCACGTCTTCTTTCACTTAACCCCCGCCACACGTCTTCTTTCATATTCCTCTCCCAGTTCGAGTCGCCAATTTAAGAATCTCTCACGAAGTTCGTCTTCATCATTTGGAACGTTTGCCAATCGCCGTCGTAACCCTTACGTCATCATCTTAATGGAGCCTTTTAAGGACGCTTGAGGCGAACCGTCTTCCATGCTCTCTCTCTCTCTCTCTCTCTCTCTCTCTCTCTCTCTCTCTCTCTCTCTCTCTCTCTCTCTCTCTCTCTCTCTCTCTCTCTCTCTCTCTCTCTCTCTCTCGTAATTAAGTACCCGCACACCCTACTCTATCTCTCTCTGTCTCTCTCTTCCCATGTAGGATCACACACACACACACACACACACACACACACCACCCCCTCCCCACCCACTCCCACCTCCCCCTCCCCCCCAACAATGACTCACCGGAAGCGTGTGGTTTTCTCGGACTGGTTCGCTCGACATTGACCTTGTGAGGTCTTTTAATCCGGGGTCCCCCAGGCTGGTCCTAGCGGCGCTACTGCCAACTCTCGGGAGAACCAAGTGGGCCTAGAGAGAGAGGGAGAGAGAGAGAGAGAGAGAGAGAGAGAGAGAGAGAGAGAGAGAGAGAGAGAGGGAGAGAGAGAGAGAGGGAGAGAGAGAGAGAGAGAGAGAGAGGGAGAGAGAGAGAGAGAGAGAGAGAGAGAGAGCTTCGTAGCTTTTGCATTCTCCTGTAATGTGAGGGAGTGTGGGTGTGTGGAGTGGGGTGCGGGGTAGTACCCCGGAAGGTAGTCCTAGGAGTTAGGGGGGGTAAATTCCACCCCCTCTTCCTCCTCCTCCTCTTCTTCTTCTTCACCCCCTCCTCCTCCTCCTCACACCCTCCTCCTCCTCCTCCTCCTCCTCCTCCTCCTCCTCCTCCTCCTCACACCCTCCTCCTCCTCCTCCTCCTCCTCCCTCCCACCCTCCCCGCCGTGCCCTCCGAGGTAGCAGGGTCACGTATGTGTCATTACGAAGCTCATGTGGGTTACGTGTCTCGAGATGAAGGCTTCCACTGTGTCTCCAGGTTCGTGTCGTCGCCGGAGACGAGAGGGGAAAAAAAGGGTTAGAAAAAATGACATGATGATGATGATGATGATGTAGAGAAAACGGGTGGAAGAACAGATGACGGTAGAAAATGGAAGACGGAATTAGGGGAAAATCAGATAATAGCAGAAGACTGTGATGATGATGATAGAAAAAACGGGTGGAAGAACAGATGACGGTAGAAAATGAGAGACGAGATTGTGGGAGGTCAGAAAATAGCAGAAGACGATAAGAAAATGGGATATGTAAGGAGTAGAGAATGGTAGTGGACAACAGAACGTGGGATAGGAGAATGACAGATGACAGTTGAATATGGGAGATGGGTTAGAAAAAAAAAAGGGAGAAATGATAGAAAATGGATATGCGACTAGCAGAGAATGGCACCAAGACAGCAGAAAATGGGAAGCGAGAGGCGTTAGGAGGAAGGAAGAAAACAGTGAGAGGGGAGGAGATCCAGCTGTGCCTGGGATTCTGTGGGAATCGTTAATGGACTGAGGCGGTAGAGAGAGGCCGAGTGTGGCTAATGTGGCTAATTGAGCAATAAGGGGGGTGGGGGGTTGTGTTTAAATAAATGAGGGTTGGTTGTTATGGCGAATGTATTTATTAAGTGATAATTACGTTCAGATTGGAAAATAATTCTGAGCTGATGATTAATGTAATGATTAACGATGGATTGATCGTTGAGTCTCCTGGGGGGGGGGGGGGTCATAAAACTTAAGCGCTTAACGAGTGTCGTGGCGGTGTTTGGAAATGATGAGGAACGATAAGATTTTAACGAGATGTTAAATTGGCGTTTAGCTGCATCCGTAGAGATGGATCTATAACTCTCTTTGATATCTCTTTGGCCTATAATTCTCATATTATTAAATCGATTATTGCGAATTATAGCGAAAGATATATATTACAGACTTCCCTACACGTATCGTTCAATTGTCTCTCCATACGTTCATTCATATTGAATTTGTATGGAATGAGGGACAATTAAGTGTAACAAAAAGATAAAAACAAATACCCGAGGCGAAATTTTTAAGTTACGACAAACAGTATCGCGAACATAAGATACGTCAGAAAAACAAATATCGCATGCTATCGCGAAAACGAGATACAACAAAAAAGTGATCGCAATCTTGAGTTACGATAGTTAACAAGTTATGATACACCAATCATGATAACATACACCAAAGTGTATTGCTAACATTAGGTCTGTCAAACAATCTTGCGAACTTAAAGTCCATCAAACAATCACGCGAACTTAAAGTACATCAAACAATCACGCGAACTTAAAGTACATCAAACAATCACGCGAACATGCAATGTATTTCACAATCACGCGAACATATGTTACGCCAAACAATTACGCGAACAAAAGATACACAAATCACGCGAACATACGTTGCGTCATCTAACGCGAAATGAACAGTCACGCGAACGTACGATTCATCAACTAAGGGCGAAATTATCGTGTAACAACGCTAAAATAAGATACGACTAACAATGACGCGAAAATAAGATGCTGCAAAACGACGCGAAAGTAAGATTCAAAACAAGTGGAGCAAAAAAAAATGTGAAACAAACACAGTCATGCGAACACAGGGCGCTGGAAAGTGTCTGGTAAGGACAGACAACACCAGGAAGACGTTGCGACACCAGAACGAGAGCAAGATACAGTCAGTAACACGAACACAGTGTTGTGTACCACAAGCTGTTACGCCAACACAAGACGCCGCAAATACTAACGCCAACATAAGATCCAGCAAACAGCATCGCAAACAAATGGTACAGCGAACTACAACGCGAACTTAGAACGGATAGGCACGCAAAGAGCGAGGCAAACAAAAGACCCAACCAAAAGTAACGCCAAGACAAGGCCCAACAAACAGTACGGCAAACAAAAGACCCAACAAACATTTAGGTAAACAAAAGACCCAACAAACAATAATGGAAACAAAAGCCCCAACAAACAATAAAGTTAACAAAAGACCTAACAGACAGTAAGGCAAACAAAAGCCCCAACAAACAGTAAAGCTAACAAAAGACGTAACAGACAGTAAGGCAAACAAAAGACCCAACAAACTGAGGCAAACAAAAGACCATACCAACAGTAACGCAACAGAAGACCCAACAAACAATAACGTTAAGAAAAGACCGAACAAACAGTGAGGGAAACAATAGACCCAGCCAGCAGTGACGCTAGGACAAGACCTCCCCCCCCCCCCCCCCCAGCATCCCGCAAGACCACGCCAGTAAATCACTTTTAATAGAAGGATGAACTAGTTTTAGACTCGTTGGTTTAATATCGGATTGTTTTAGTGACTGCAAGATGGCATTTAAATCAGGTACCGGTCGACCGTCGGTGCCCCCCCCCCTCAAGGGCAGCAGTCAGATGATAAATAGATTTAAGGGGGGTGGGGGTGCGTTGGCTGGGGGGGGGGGATTGTTGTGGTGGAGGGGGGGAGGGGGGAGGGGGACATAAATCACATTGAACGTGATAATTGGTCATAATGCTTTGATGGCTTACACAGTGAACACCGGGATATTAATGAGCTCCAGGTGGGAGGGAGGGGGTGTATCTTCTTTTGGGATGGGGTAGGGGGGGTTGGAGGGAGAGAGGGAGGGATAATGCACACACACACACACACACACACACACACACATACACACTAAAAAGAATGGATTAGAAAGAGTCTTCCAAAAATCATGGTTTGGCCTTCATAGACCTCACACTATCTGATCCTGCCTGCTCGTCTTAAGTAACTACCTTGACCTCGTCCGCAAGTTTGGGATGATGTGAATCGCCTCCAACCAATCCCCGAGCACCCACCGTCAAACCTTCCTTGCCACCCCGAGAGATCCCTCGTCCCCTAGTTGCAGTTCGGTACCACAGTCAGCCAGTCGCACTGAGCCTTTGCGACCTCGTAACTGCCACCGGTGGCTTACAAGAACAGCCCCGTTGAACTGAAGTGAGTCAGATGTTATGAGAATTTGAGCCGTGGGACGAAACGGGAGAATAATGATAAAGTTGAGGAAGCGGAAGGCTGATAAAGATCACAGAAGGAAATAATGGAAATGTGACCTTCAAGTCGGCTGTTTGTTTGTTTGTTTTTGTTTGTTTTATATGCGTATTCTGCTGCCTGTCTTTTTGTTTGATTGGTGTTGTTTGTCGTAGAATTATTATCTTTTTGTGTATCGTGTGAATGTTAGGTTTTGTAAATTGGTTGGAACGCTTAGGTTCGAATCTTGGTTGAGGCAGTCGGTCCACAGTCAACCCAGCTTTTCATCCACCCCTTAGGGGATTGGTCGATGAATAAGTTACCTGGATCGTGCTAAGATATACTATGATATATATATATATATATATATATATATATATATATATATATATATATATATATATATATATATATATATTGGTCGGGTCTCCTTTCTTATTCTTGGTAGACATTTTGGCCTGGAACTGTTGTACCCAATTGTTTCGTCTCGCGTTGATCATGGTAATGGCCATGTTGAGGAGGGGGGGGGGGGAGATGGGTCGCCTTGCTCTTCCATTCTCTTCGCCCAGATATTCCCAACGCTTTTATGGGTTCGTACGTGCAGAGGTTCTCTCTCTTGCATTGTTCTGTGGGAGCTGCTCCTTTTGTGGTGGCACTGGCTGTCTGGTTCCTCTTTCGCATTGCGGTATTTAGGGTGATGTGCGGGAAATTTTTTCTTGGGGGAATGGAGGGAGGGCTGGGCTGGTGGTGGCTAGTGCGGCTCATTGTGTGAAGCAGTGGTTAGGGTGGAGGGGGGGGGAGGGGGGGGGGATGGAAGTGGTGGGTAGAACCGGTGCTTTTGAACAGCTGGATTTGGGTCGGCTTCATTTAGCTTGTCAGAACCTAATTTGTTTTGTTGATGTGCTCAGGACTTATCTTTATTTTAAATGGCTGGTTATTCCTTTCCTCTGCATTGCCTTTTTAAATGGCCAGTTATTCCTTTCCCCTGCATTGCCTTTTTAAATGTCCGGTTATTCCTTTCTTCTGCAGTCATTTTAAATGGCCAGTTATTCCTTTCCCCTGCATTGCCTTTTTAAATGTCCGGTTATTCCTTTCTTCTGCAGTCATTCTAAATGCCCATTTACTCCTTTCCTTTACATTGCCATTTTAAATGCCCGTTTATTCCTTTCCTTTGAATTGCCATTTTAAATGCCCATTTATTCCTTTCCTTTGCATTGCCATTTTAAATGTCGAGTTATTTCTTTCCTTTGCATTTTAGGGCCTAGTATTATTCTCCCTCGTGGTTTAGTGGTCTCTTTTGAAACGTGGATTATTTGAATTTTTCTCTTTTTTTCCATCCTGGTCTGTATTGATCCAATTACCTTCGTATAGATTGATACCTTCAATTCCTTTTTACTGTTCGTATTGCCATCATTTCTTATGATCGTGACCCGTACCGAACCGTGTGTATGTGTTAATGTCACCTCCACACATGATATGGTCTCCATATTGAGTTGGTACGTCAGCTGTGTAACTAATGCTGGTGACAGTTACCCTCCTTGTGCAACTCCGATTTCTAGTTCACATACGTTCCCCAGAGGGTCGTTATGTTACAGGTTATCCTGTATGGTTTTCTAGACAGTAACATATCGATGTTGTGAGACAATGTGGTATGTTATTATGTGTAATATGGAGTCTTAACCCTTGGCCAATGCCATATATCGTCAAACGCCCTTGACTCAATTCGTAGATTTATATAACATTGTTCTACGTGTTCTGCTGCACTGGCATATGTTCATCATTAAGGACAAGCTGCGTCTTTTACCCTAAGATTGTCTCCAGCCATCAAATTAATTTGTCCACCTTGGACGGGAGAAGAGTAATGCAAGACTACATTACGACCTCTCAAGTTTCTAAACCAGTTTGATGATGTCATTGACGAACACTTCTGTAAAAGATGCGAAGATAGAACTACCTCAGGCCACAGTGAAAAAAAATAAACATGAAACGTTTAAAAAAAAAAAAACGCCTAAAGGATTGCCTTTATAGTGTAAACGTTACGGGACTGTGATGCCAGACAGAATACAAACGTATGGAATGCTCTGTGGGTGTAGAGGAAATACAAGAGATCGGGGCTCCACATGACAGCAGTAGGACCTCCTCTGTATACAAATGGGTAATGATAAGTGATCACACACACACACACACACACACACACACACACACACAAGGAGGAGGAGGAGGGGTTGGGGGGGGCATGGAAGATATCATCACATGCCACACCAGGTGGGTAATTAAGACACAAGGATCCTCAGGGACGTGTATATTGTGGGCAAACCCGTCCCAGGCGAACACCTGACCCTCCAACACCTGGACTCCCTCCCTCACTCCCTCCATCACCAGCAGGTGGGGATCGAACACCGGGCTTATCATGTCATCATGCATAAGGTTTATAGCTCTTACCTGTGGTGTAGGGGGCTCTGCTCCCAGTCTCCCTGTCTGTTACGTGACGCCACATCATCAGCCTTCTCCCCATCATTTTATCCCCTTGTATCCAGACCATCTTTATCTCCCTGTATCCAGACCATCTTTATCTCCCTGTATCCAGACCATCTTTATCTCCCTGTATCCAGACCATCTTTATCTCCCTGGCTTCTATTTTCCTGGCCAGCTGTGTCTCCCTGACCCTCCCTCCCACAGTCTCCTTGACCATCAGGCCTCCGTGACCCCTTTAGTCTCTCAGGCACATCATTCTCTCCCTGACCTTGTCTCTCCTTGACACCCCTGCTCTCTCTCTCTCTCTCTCTCTCTCTCTCTCTCTCTCTCTCTCTCTCTCTCTCTCTCTCTCTCTCTCTCTCTCTCTGCTCGCCAGCGTTGGCACCCCTCTGTCACCCTGCAGCCTCACACGCGCCATTCCTGTCATTGGCAATCCATCACACATGCAGACCTGTCGCCCGTCGCATGTCCTCACCCATTACGTCAAGTAATCGTTGTAGAGAGTCATTGTGTGGCACTTGTGTGGCACCCCACGGTGGAGGTGGTGCCAGGGCTGCTGACCAGCAGACGGACACAGTGCCAGGGCCCGTCATCCTCAGGGCCAAGACCGACAAGGGACACCCCCACCCACCCTCCCTCAACCTTGGGTCATAAACTTGCAGTAAATCAACCTCTCTCTCTCTCTCTCTCTGTGGGGCGCGCACCCTGACGGATCTCCCAGACCTTCAGATATATATTTTTTTCTTTTTTTGAAGAGAGAGTGTTATATTGACGCCAGCGGGTCGTAAGAGCGATCTCTCCTGGTGCCTCCTGACGTGCATGTACGACAGTCATGTTCGTCATGTCGGCGCGGACCATGTCATGAGGTGGTCATGGCTGCTCCACTAACAGGTTAGTGGGACGCGTGGCATAGTGGACCGCTTGTTTGTCAGGAATGTCGACCGTGGTTAAAAGACGCTCGACATGTGTCGTAAATCTTTTGTCTCTGAAGGTTACGACGTGCCACGGTGTCAGGGCGAGTCGCAAAAGGTCATGGGCCGCCGTACCATGACATCCCTCAGGGGTCATGGGCCCCCGGTGTTAGGGCCAAGACTCACAGGGTCATGGAAGGTCATGGGACCTCAGTGTTAGGGTCAAGTCTCGCTGTTCATGGAAGGTTATGGCCCCGTCGGTGTCAAGGGCCAAGACTCCGGAGGCCATGGAAGGTTATGGCCCCGTCGGTGTCAAGGGCCAAGACTCCAGAGGCCATGGAAGGTCATGGCCCCGTCGGTGTCAAGGGCCAAGACTCCGGAGATCATGGAGGCCTTGGAGACACAGGAGTGGTGTCCAGACGGCTGTCAGGAGGGAGGGTAACCTGCGTGTACCAGGGAGGGAGGCAAGGTACATTGGCCTTACTAGGTCTCATCTCAGAGTCGTGGACAGTGGCTCCTCCAAACCCTGGGACCTTACCTGCTTCCTCACCGTAGGGTGATGGACAGACAGCTCCGGGTTCTGTTACTCGTCGCACCTCCACTAAAGTATGTAGGGATCACAGAGATAGGAAGTAGGAACCGCGTGACTTCACGTTGACGGAAGATATTCACGCAATACAAAACCCGAACCATTATCCCAATGACGGGAAAAATATGTATAGACTTATCTAATGTGGATTTATGTACCATGGTCTGTGTATTCTCCCATCGTTGCAACGACGTTTTGGGTCACATTTTCTGTTTAAATGAGTAATATAACGAGTGAGGGGGTACTTGGCTAGGGGGAGGCTAGTATAAAGCGTACCCTGGATTACAATACGCGGGCGCAGGAGGGTGATTGGTGGGGCCCTATTGGTACCAGAGGGTTCTCGTCCCGTCAGGAAGAGAGGAGTGGCATCTGTGGTATTGGTATGATGTAAGCAAAGTAAGAATGACATACATACACATATTGTTCCGAGGGTTCGTCTTGGCATGATTACAGACATTGTAAAGGGGAGTGAAAACACGTCACTTTAGGTATATAAGTGTACACGGGATTGAAAGGAAGCTTAGGGTAAACGTATGTACATCAGATACATAGTACATGGCTTACGTAGTACATGGTGATACTGACGGGTACATATCAAGAATTTGACGTCATCGATACAGCGATGCTTTGCATGGACTCAGGGAATGGCAAATTTCGGGCATAATGCTAGAATATCTTCAAGGTTATTACTGTCAGTGAAGTAGTCCTGGCGTTCTCGAAGCGATTGATCTTAAAGCCTTAAATCACCGATTTAAGAAAATTCGATTATTCAAGTGTGTGTCTGACAAGCGCAGAGCAGAGCCAACGGGACTCTAGTTTCTCTCGACTTGCCAAGTGTACCTGTACCCTAGGTGTAGTCTAGCACAGGTCGTGTGCTCTCCATACTGACGTGTCTTAAACCTACCAGGGATTCTGGCATCTCTCAGGAGCTGGTGTGTTCGTCCTGGACTGTACAGACCGAGCCTGACGCATGGGCCTGGGAACGGGCGAGCATGTTCAGCAACATAATCAACATAATGATGGTTCCAGTATGCCCAGCATGTGCGGGGGATCCGTGTTATAGGCTTCCGCAAGCATTGGGTGAAGGATGGAGGGAACATTTTCCTGTAGGAGGCTCTGTCTACTGGGAGAGTTAAGGCCTTGTCTTGGTAGGCAAAGACGGAGGAACTGCTGAGAGTAGTGATGCGTAAGTGAGCGTCAAGACGCTCTGAAGAGGTTGTAGGAAATGCTGGTGAATCAGGGGACGTCTTGCTTCATGGTATTATGAGGTGCGAGACGAACCCGTGAGGCGGTGCACGTTGCCCTCTCGCGGTGGAGGGAGGCACCGAGGAATGCCCCGAAAACCTACCTCGAAGCGTGTCCCGAGGCTTGGCTCGAGGAATATCTCGGGGCTTGGTCGAGACCTGCGTCAAGGCGTGTGCCAGGGCCTGTCCTGAGACCTGCCTGGAGGTGTGTCCTGCGACTTGCCCCTAGGCTTGGCAAGTCACGTCAGAGAGAGGAGGCACCAGCGCAAAAAAAAGCGGGATGCGACAGCCAGGTGAATCATCACGCGCTCGTGAACTTTCCCACACCACAGCTGGTTGGCTGTGTCCCCGTGGGAGTCTGGTGACTGCACGCACCACTCGCGCGCGGCGTCAGGCGTGGGTGAGGATGAGAAGAGACCGAGTGACGGGCGAGGAACCAGTTAAAACCTCTTTTGGGACCGACGAAGGATGGCGCGAGGAGGGGAGGGAGGGAGAGTGAGAAATCGTCGAGGAATGAATGAGGGGTTCATTGAGTGGTGAGTAAAGGGACCAGTGACGGGGTGAGGGGGAACGAGTAGGTGGACGTGTGACGAGTGGGTGAGGGGGGGGGGTCAGCGAGTTGATGGGCGGGTTGATTGCCGAGACGCCTGAGAGGGGCGGGCGAGGCACCACTGACGGACGGAGGAGGAGCTGGTGAAAAGCGGGAGAACGGTCAGTATGGGGGACGTCTAAGACATGAGGTCATAAGGCCTCGCCTGTCGGATTCCTGTCTGGAGGGCCTCGCCCGTCGGATCCCTGCCTGAAGGGCCTCGCCCGTCTGTATGACCCTCCCTGTGTGATCGCTTCTAGGGGAGCCCTGGTGTATAGAGTGCCCCTGCGAGAAAGGCGACCCATTCTACACACATACACACACACACACACAAACAGCTCACGGATCCTGGCTGAGGACCCCATTCAGGACGCTACGGGCTACAAGTGCTTATTGACGTTTTGGTCGAGGTTCAGGAGGAGGAGGAGTTGGGGTAGGGGGAGGGTATGATGGAATCCCAGCCCCTCAGGAGGCGTGCTGGTGGCTGGCAGGGGAGGAGGCGAAGGGCGGAGTGTGAGGGGAGGGTGAAGGGAGGGACTTTTGGGGGGTATAGGGAAGACCAGGGAGGGCCAGGGTGTGGAGAGAAGAGGGAGGGTGATTAAGGAAGACTAATTGGCTTGTCAGTCTCGTTGAAGTTTTTTTCTTTCTTTTCTTTCCTCCTCATCTCCGAATAATGAGAGTCCTCAGGTCACGCCCGCGTTCCTCAAGAACGGTCGCGGAACTTAATTTACTTGCTGAATAATCACGTGTCAGAAGGAGTCCAGCTCTCTCTCTCTCTCTCTCTCTCTCTCTCTCTCTCTCTCTCTCTCTCTCTCTCTCTCTCTCTCTCTCTCTCTCTCTCTCTCTCTCAGCCCCACCCCCAACCCTCCAACTATCATTTTAATCTCTTTATGAGTTGGTTTATGGGCCGCGTCATGTGATACGGTACCGGAGCCCCAAGACGTTTTAATTAAGGCCCCATTGAGGAGGGCAGAGCCCCTGCACCGCGCACCACCACACCTTCCCGAGGGACGAGGCCTCTATGGGGCTCCGACCCCACGACTCCCCCCCCCCCCCCCCCCGAACTTGAGACGTGGTGGACGTAAGCGTCCTGAAGATACACACCTCCCGTGCCATTACATATTTTTTATTGAGGTCATGTCTCTACACCCCATTCCCAGATCCGTAGCATCTCTCTCTCTCTCTCTCTCTCTCTCTCTCTCTCTCTCTCTCTCTCTCTCTCTCTCTCTCTCTCTCTCTCTCTCTCTCTCTCTCTCAGCGCCCGTGTTCGTATTTCACCACCGGCTTCGTCAACAAAAGAGGAGGGCTACGTGCTGATACGTCCAGGTCGTGTTATGACAGTTGGCCCTGCCCTGAAGCCGTGGGCGGGGAGCATACGAACGAACGCGAGGGTATGAATGACATTCCACTGGACAGGAGGCGCGCATGCTGTTCCCAGGAGGAGCCACCCTCCCTCCCTCCCTCCTCCCAGACTACACACTCATCACCGTGTGTGTGTGTGTGTGTGTGTGTTATTAGTCCGGTCCGAGTCGGAGAGCCGCACCATGTTATTAACACGAACCCGTAAGCTGGTTTAATGAGGAGCGGGAGGAGGAGGAGGAGGAGGAGGTCATCAAGACCCGCTCCACTAGATGAGTCGGTTGCCCGTTCATCATAACCACCCACCATGACGCGGTGTGAGGAGCCTCATACGTCGTCAAGGTATGAGGAGGGACACACAGGCCTAAACACCTCCCGAACGGAGCGACTGTTTGAGCGTCCGTCTCTTGGCCTCCTCTGACCTCATCGCCACTTCTCTATCCCCCTCCTTTCCCCCCCACACTACCCACAACAGCACTTATGCCACTACCCCACCACCGCTGCCACTACTACTGCTCCCCCTCCCCCCCCCCCCCCACCCTCCATGCCAGAACCACTTCTCTCTTCACCCTTCAAATACCATTTACTCCCCCGTACCCCCACCGCCACACCCGCACCCCATCCTCTTTCTCCAGTACCTAATTAACTCACCATCCCCAGCTGGTCAAGTACCCTCCCTCCCTCCCTCCCTCCCTAGCAACGCCTTCCCCCCCCCCCCCCTCCATGGCTCTCCCACTCCTCCTCTTCCACCCACCCACCCTCTGGCCAGCCCGGGCGTACACGAAGGAACACTGGAGGTTGGTCTGTGTTCGGTACATACTGCTACGGAGGTACATGAGTCGAGAGAAATCCTTCAGGATCTGCTGTGGGAGGCGATCGTAGGATACCATACGTCCTCAGAAGGATCCAAGTAAATGAAGTGAATAGAAAACGGTCTGTTGAATGTCGGCAGCCCTTCGACTGGTTAATGCACACTTGAATCACGTCATTGGAGGGAGGTCATAATTGTAATTAGTTAATTATCCACAAGAAAGTTTACGATTGAGGTAAGGCTGGGTACTGTACGTTTCGGATCTGACCTGTGGGTCGTGGACATTACAGTTAGCTGCGGGTGGTGTACACGGGTGTTGTGTCTTCTGGAAAGTGTGGAAGTTCTTTTGAGGACTACTGGGAGAGTAGAGGTATAGTGGGAGGATGGCTGGGATTTCACGGGAACGCTAGGACCCTGGAGGAGGCCCAGGAGGAGGAGGAGGAGTCTCGGGAGTTGTGAGAAGTATCGGATATACAGGAGCAGTACCAGAGGTTGTGAGTGAGAGACCCTCCTCCTCTTGCCGATGTCCTTACGTGGTCTCACTCCTGTGACCTTCTAGTTGGGGGTCAAGTGTTCCTTCGTCCTTCCCTTCGTTGGAAAAGGGAAATTCGACAGCATGAGTTCCCCCCTCTCACTGCCTCCTTCTCTCTCCATCGCACGATATCACACACGGAATAGCTGCCCTCCTCCTAGCATCCTAGAACGCCTCCCTTTCTTATCTCCCTCCAAATCATCTGAGGTCATTGGAACTTATGAAAAAAACAAAGAATCTACCATGAAAAATCTTCTGAATTGATTCCTTTAGCAGTGTATCTCCCTCCAAATCACCTAAGGTCATTGGAGCTTATGAAAAAAAAAAAAAGAATCTATCACGAAAAATCTTCGGATTTAATTCCTTTAGCTGTGTAAACATTACCTGATCTTCTTTATCACGAGCCTCGGCTTTTTATTCAGCCGAAGAACAAGCAAGCAGAGGTGGTGGACCTTGACTTAGGCTACCATCATTTATGTTTCCGTTATCAGCCCGGTAGTCAACATGATGTAGGAAGGCAGTGGCTCGTTACCAGTCGTTACCAGCGTTGTCGTACAGGCCTTCAACATGAGCTGCGGGAGGAAGCATAAAGACCAACTTTATCGTTTAAAGTTGCGTTCAAAGTTTAACGTCGGGATCATTGTTTCATGCGGAGGTATTCAACGTATTCGCATTACCTAACGACGCATTGCGTAACGAGGGTTCGTTTTATTCCATGTTCCTTGTATCTAACGAGTACCCAACAGTTTAGATTTGATGTTTATGTTGTTATTATTTTTATTATTTATTAGTATTTGATGTTTATTATGTTGTTATTATTATTTTTATTATTTATTATTATTATTATTATTATTATTATTATTATTATTATTATTATTATTATTTCCTGCAGTTTCATGTCTGCGCTCCTTCCAGTAGCAGGGGAGGGGATGGACTTTTCTGCAGGAAGTTTTTCGACGAGACTTGTTACCCTGCCCACCCCAAGCCACCCCCAACCCCCTCCCTCCCTCCCACGATGTTGCAGCCTCGCCGAAGGTAACTCCTCCCCCCTCGCTCGCGGGTGGAGTCCGGTAACGCCTGTTGTGTAAATATTGACCGACCGCGTAAGGTCATCGCGTCTCCCGAGTGTTTCAAACTTGGGTTTTGCTGGAGTTGTAACACTGTTTTTCTCCTCTTTACAGAGTGCCGGTTGGGGAAGAACAGATACTCCCTTTGGGAAGAGTGGAGTCCCAACCTGGGCTCCCCCTTCGGCGTCTGGGACTGCGTGAAATGTGTTTGTGAAAAGGTAAGTCATGAGCCCATTTTTTCTTACCCCCACTCCCTCCCTCGTACATCCTCCTCCTCCTCTCCCTCGCATCCAATTTGCCTATTTCATTTCTGACTCGTAATCCGTTTATGCTCCCTATTACACTTTTACTAATCTCAGTTTTGTCAAGAAAGAATAGTGTACTCATAATTCGTGCTTTTACTCATCTCATTTTAGTTTTGAAAAAATAGTTTACTCATTTTTCATTCTCTATACAAGTCTGTTACTCACTCATCAATTTCTCTTTTTTTTTTACTCATGATCCATCCATGATCCTTATTACTCTTATACTCACTTCCCTGTTTTAGTCATAGTCCATGCACGACTCCAGTTACTCACGCTCACCCACCTATTTGACTCATGATCACCTCTCCCCCTGCTCTGTCTCTCGGTCATACCCCCAGAATGATATATATATATATATATATATATATATATATATATATATATATATATATATATATATATATATATATATATATATATACATATATATATATATATATATATATATATATATATATATATATATATATATATATATATATATATATATATATACACATATATATATATATATATATATATATATATATACACATATATATATATATATATATATATATATATATATATATATATATATATATATATATATATATATATATATATATATATATTCCCAGTTCTTCCTCTTCATGTTTTCGATTATGCAATGTGTCTCTACACATCTTTCTGCCCAAGTGCAGTGTTTTTTTTTTCTTTTTTGAACACGTGTGTGTAGCCAGGTGGTGTTACCGTGCTCCCCTGACTATCCTGGAGGAACAGGGTCGTGTTTTGAAAACGACGCGTGGCTGAAGAAGGAACGGCCTTTAGATAAAGACCACATGTGATTGATTTCTTGGGGAGGGGGGGGGGGGGGCTTCGAGAACCTGAGTGGCGATGAAGTCTTGCACAAAGTTCCTCAGTGATGGTACGACCCTTGAGTACGACGGTACGACCCCTCTGAGCACGACGGTGCGACGCCTTTGGAGTGACGGTACAATATCGGAGGGTCAGGTCAAAGGCCAGGCCTACAGTAGCCCCAAAGGTCGTACCATCATGCTCCAAGGGTCAAGGTTCTAGTCAAAGGCTATGCCAATGACACCCTATGCCGCCATACCCAAGGGTCGTAAGGTAAGGGTAAGGTCAAAGACTATGCCACCATACCCAAGGGTCGTAAGGTAAGGGTAAGGTCAAAGGCTATGCTACCATACCCAAGGGTCGTAACGCAAGGGAAAGGTCAAAGACTATGCCACCATACTCAAGGGTCGTAACGTAAGGGTAAGGTCAAAAGGCTAATGCCATAGCACGCAAGGGTCGTCCCGTCGTGCTATTTCAAAAAGTTTATTACAAGAAAGCGGGATCCAGAACCCATACGATAAATTCCCTCTCTCCGTATCACACTTCCCTTAACCTTATGACCTCTTAAGCTTGGGTCAGCCCTGCCAGGCGGCTCATTGACCTCCGACCTCTTGTCACTCTTGAAGGCGACTGTGTGACCGTCAGAGAGAGAGAGAGAGAGAGAGAGAGAGAGAGAGAGAGAGAGAGAGAGAGAGAGAAGCGACGACAATCGGTAGCTGAATATTTCATTCCCTATACCCACAAAGGGGCGTTTTTACATAACCCGTGTGTTAAATCACCTCTACCATTACTATCCACCGCGAGACGATTAATTCTACGAGGCACCCCCCCCCCCCCCCAACGCCGTTAATCACTTAATCACCCTCGAGACACGTTAAGTACAGATAATTCACTTTTAATAGTAGGTAGTGCTTACGGTGGCTAGGACAGCGTCGCCCTTCATGTATACGTGAGAGGCGATAAAGAAATGGATGTTCCCGGCGATAAGAGATTGATGTTCATAGCGATAATAGAGGCGATAAAGTATTGATGTTCCCCTCGATCATAAGACTTCTTATCTGCCGACCCTTTTTTACGAGAGAGAGAGAGAGAGAGAGAGAGAGAGAGAGAGAGAGAGAGAGAGAGAGAGAGAGAGAATCATAAGAAGCAAATAAGACAGAAGGAAAAGATTCAGACGATATTTAGAGACGTGTGTGTGTGTGTGTGTGTGTCAGGAGCGAGGCTTCCGTTCGCTGTTGTAGGCTTCTGGTGACGTCTGTGACCCCAGTCCCCCCCCCCACAACATGTGGGCTGCAGTGCCAGGTGTTGCTCAGGTAGGTCTCCACCCCTACACCCCCCCCACACACACCTGTACACTTCGTGTACACATTACACTCCCATGTATTACACCCAGTGTACTCGTTTACCACACCTTAGGTGGACATGGGTATGCTTTTGGTGCACTTACTCGCTCTTAATCGTTCATATATATATATATATATATATATATATATATATATATATATATATATATATATATATATATATATACCGGCTCCTGAACTTTCCTTAATATTATAAAATATTCTAAACCTGTGTATGATGTCCGTGTGTGTGTGTGTGTGTGTGTGTGTGTGTGTGTGTGTGTCAGGCAGACTTGCTAACTCCCTCCGTTTATCCCCTAGTTAGCCACTGTGAATAGCCGGCCCGTTATGTTGGCTTCTCGGCTCTTTGTCCCTATTGGCTCCTCCATCAGTTGTCCCTGTCGTAATTGGCTGTGTGTGTGTGTGTGTGTGTGTGTGTGTGTGTGTGTGTGTGTGTGTGTGTGTGTCGGGGGGATCTCTTGAACATGCTCTGCTATCATACAACTTACTGAAACTTGTGAGAGAGAGAGAGAGAGAGAGAGAGAGAGAGAGAGAGAGAGAGAGAGAGAGAGAGAGAGACGGCCTCCCACGCCACTCTGGTCCATTTACAACTCTGTAATGAAAAAAAATAAAACACCAACTATAACATATCCTTCACGTGGGTCACACCTCTCGACCTACAACCACGTGAACCTCTCTCTCTCTCTCTCTCTCTCTCTCTCTCTCTCTCTCTCTCTCTCTCTCTCTCTCTCTCTCTCTCTCTCTCTCTCTCTCTCCACGGAGACGTCGCAACAACCCCAAGATTTTTCATTATATCGGGGGATGGATGATATAGACACGAGGTCTCCCCCCCCCCCACGCCCCCCTTCGTAATAAAGGTGTCAGGCCACGAACAAGGAACAACACAGATCCGCATGACGTAAGGAGGTTGTACGAACACTCATAAAAATTTTATGGGCAAATTATTTTTTTTTTTTTCTGTCTTCGTCGTCGTCGGACGGGAACAACGTTATGTGTGGCCCGGTCGATCCAGTGAGAATAGAACTGTACTATATATATATATATATATATATATATATATATATTATACTTTGTCGCTGTCTCCCGCGTCAGCGAGGTAGCGCAAGGAAACAGACGAAAGAATGGCCCAACCTACCCACATACACATGTATATACATACACGTCCGCACACGCACACACACACACACACACACACACACACACATATATATATATATATATATATATATATATATATATATATATATATATATATATATATATATATATATATATATATAAAACCATGTAGTCAGCTTTCCTTGAAAGTCACTGGGAAGCGAATTAGTGTGTGTTAGTTCGCCCCATAGATACAGTACCGAAGGAAAAAACCCTGACTTCTTAGACCTTCGTGCTATCTCCATATTTCCTATCTTCGAGATCTGCCGTAGCGGTATTCATGGTATCTGGGCCAGCAAGGAGCAGTTCGCGGGGGCAGCCAGACTCTCCCCTCATCACCTTATCCAGCCGTAAACACTCGGCCATGCCTCAGCAAACAGCTTGTTTATGTCTTTTTCAGCGTTGAACCGTTGGTTCATCTCTTTAGATTTCAATTTCAGTCGTTCCTCTCGACATTTAGAATTACTTCACGTCTAGTTTACGACCCAAGAACAACAGTTATTAACGCTGAACAGACCCATGTACAGAGTTTTGTCTGAAGAAGAAAAAATTACCGGGGAAAAGTGTACCTTCAACTTATGCTTAAGCTGTAACATGGGACAAAGCAAGCTATCAAAGGGAAAATACTTCATGTACAGTTTCTTTCATACATAAGGCAGATATAATCGTTAAATAATGCCCTGAGCATCGACCATAGCACCGAAAACTACGTGCGAATATATCACTTTACAGAGAGCAAATCCGCAAAATTTAAAACTCAGACCGAAATCATTTCGTGGGAACGACTCCGGGAGCAGTGAAGTCGTGCGTGCTGGCCTGAGCGCAAACGGGGGAGATCCGTCATCATCCACACTTAGGAAGAGATACATCATAATCTACGCTTGGAAAAAGCCTTTTGAAAGCGAGGCTCTCTCTCTCTGTCTGTTCTTCAGAAATGTTTTATTTCTTCGTTGGCGAACCAAGCGCACATGAGAGCGACTTTTACAATAGTCCCGCTTATGTCGAAAACCTAACCTAACCTAACCTAACCAATCCATTGTCTACAAGTTTTAAATAAAAACTTTACATAAGTATAAACAAGTAAACAAAAGGAACAGAATAAGTGCCTGTTAAGTGCAATGTAAAGTACCAATCTGATTGTAGACTTACATACTAACCGCAACCTTTAACAGCCTAACTGATCAGCGTATCACGGGAGCTTAGTGGCGAAGACCACAGCCGCGGGGATCGAATACCTCCTCCGAAGCCATCGTAAAAGGTCGGCATCTTGATCTCGAGTTGATCCAGATGTCTCGAAAATGAAGGGACGACAAGCTAAGGCCTTGGGGCCAGGTCCCGGTATGACGGCTCAAGAGAACTGTATCGTAGAAATGTACAAACTGTGAGCCAGTTTGCATCAACATTAAATTCCTCTCTCTCTCTCTCTCAAGTTATGTAAGCATGACCCACTTTATTTACATCTAGACAAGTCTCCCCCGATAAATGTTTGTAGCAGACAAATTATTATACAATCAGAATCATCCTATCATTCACCGTATGGCTAATTATATATCAGCGTAGCACAGGGAAACCATCACTTTCAGCCAAAACTCTCCCCACAAAAACGACTCCCGAGTAGCCTTGCCGAGATTTAGCGCTCCGCCAGCCCTCATGGGGAGCTGTGCCTGCCTGGCTGCCAGACGATCGTTTTCTCCGTCATCTGCCAACACCGACACTGCTACGACGACCCTTGGGGGGCCAGGACGGTGGCCAGGGGCCATCCCTTAATAAACCTGACCCTGAAAGGATTTGTAGCGCCGCGCTCTCAAGAGGTTAGGGTAGAAGCCAGGGCGAAATGAGTGCGGCGGCGTAATGTACTCCGGTCCTGAACAGACGAGCAATGCCAACACCTCACAAGTGTTATTTCAGAGTTTGTTCTTGCCATCACGTAGGCTTTTAGTTATTTCATAACTCGAGGCTGACCTCAAGTATGACTTAGTGTCCGTTTTCAGACGTATCAAGGAGAAATTCCACTGAAATAGAGCCATTAAAATTACTGAGTAGCCAGCGAGCGCGTCCGGCAGCCTCCGTGTCGCCTGGGCTGAGTCAAGATGCCCGGCGTTCGTTGCGTGACCCGCGTCCGAAAGATTTAGATTTGTCTTAAAACACGGATGTCGTGTACCGTCGTCTGACTGACGTAGGGTGTAATTCTGCTGAACGACAACATTACGCTTGTTAGTCTTACAGTCTGGAACTGCCCATACGTCGTTGGAACAATGTATATAATAAGCAAAGAGGAACGCGATCGGAGGGATGGTGAAAATTTCAAACGAACAAGTTAGCGTTGACGTAAGGTCCCGCCAGTTTTCAGGAATAATTGTTTACCTTTGCTTTTTATCTTATTTTATCTCTTTTCTATGTGATAATACCATCGGATAACTAAGTATGATAAAGAAAACCCTATCTTAAGTCTGTGAGTTTATATACTTCATAAATAAAGAAGTACGTGAATAAAGTTTCGACTTTTAAAAGGAATTTAGAGAAATATATGAATTAAAACTGGAACTTTTATTGTTTTTTAAATTATTGATGAATATGTTTGAATAGCAGAACTGCAAACTGTGGAGGACATATATAGACGTGTCAGAAATTTAACGCCGTTGTTTTACAGTTATGAAAGTTGCCCGATAATTCATTGTGTTACCTAAACCACGTCAACACTTTTGTACACAATGTAGCCTTTAGTGCATTTCAATCACTGGGGTTTAGTCCCTTGGAATCTCCGGGCTTTTTTTTTTTATTGTTTGTTTGTTTGCATCACCGCTGCTCTTGCTCTAAAGTAAAAATCAAAATCAATGTCTATGTGACTTCTCCGCTGCTCTTGCTGTAAATAAAAAATCAAAATCAATGCCATGGGGCTTGATGTCATGTCGGGTTCCGTGTGACGCAGCCAAACGAAGGAGGAGGAGGAGGAAGCACTCAAACAGCCGGCTCTCAAGGGCAGAAGCCAGAGTAATACCTGTAGGAGAGAGAGAGAGAGAGAGAGAGAGAGAGAGAGAGAGAGAGAGAGAGAGAGAGAGAGAGATTAGGCAGAAGGGGTTCGCCTTATAAAGCAACCGATAGTTAGGGACCGGCCGTGCGTGCAGTAGCCTACCCCTCCACGCGCCTGTCATCAAATCCACTCCCACTTCTGTGAAGCGGGTTACACCCGTACTCACAGCCAGGCCTCTCAGATCACTACTCACATACACATCCTCAGCCCCACATCCTGCGTTGGAGAGAGAGAGAGA
Source organism: Panulirus ornatus (assembly GCF_036320965.1). NCBI lineage: Eukaryota > Metazoa > Arthropoda > Malacostraca > Decapoda > Palinuridae > Panulirus > Panulirus ornatus. The sequence goes on from NC_092231.1 coordinate 4,881,138, forward strand.
GAGAGAGAGAGAGAGAGAGAGAGAGAGAGTGAAACATTCTATCTGTGTAGTCGTTCATCAACTCGCCCTCTCCTACTCGTCAACTTAAAACACTTCCCTTTTCGTGATGTTACGTCTCTCTCTCTCTCTCTCTCTCTCTCTCTCTCTCTCTCTCTCTCTCTCTCTCTCTCTCTCTCTCTCTCTCTCTCCCAAAAGGGGAGATGAAGGGGTAGAGAGAGATCCCTCAAAAGGGGAGGTGAAGGGGGAGAGAGAGAGAAATATCAAAAGGGGAGGTGAAGGGAGAGAGAGAGAGAGTGAGAGAATGTGAGCAAGCTCCCAGATACATGATCACTGCCTGGCCGCCCATACAAGGACGGGAGGGAGTGATTCACTCCTCTTGTACAGCGCCAGCAGTTGCTCGGAAGGTAAACAAACGCAGACCACCCTTATCACCGGAATCAGTTTCGATCCTTTTCCTTAAAAAAAGAAGAGGTTGGGGAGGGGGAGGGGGTGTTGGGTAACAAGGATGGGGGGGGGGGCGGACCTAACCGTCAAACATCATGAACACACAACACTCTTACATGTGAACTTCTTATGTGAACTTCTTGTTTTACAAAACTTCTCTGCGAGTTTCGGTAATTTGGTTGTGACTACTGAAGATGACGAGGGAAAATAAAAAGAGTGCTTTAAGTGTAGGTAATTTGTGTGGTGAACCTTAAGAACTGCCAAGGTTAGGTGCAAATTGTCACCGACTTAATTTAACTTCTTGGTGTTGGTCTTTTGTTGTTTAAGTGTTTTAGCCAACTCAAATTATTTTGTGCATGATATTATATATGTATATATATATATATATATATATATATATATATATATATATATATATATATATATATATATAAACCAAATAATGCTTATTTATTGAAAAACGTATAATTGGTTTTCTTAATGACCACAGTTACTCCACAACCTTTCCCCTTGAAATCTTGTAAGAAAAATAGATTGGTTCTACAGCTTGTGTGATGATAATTTCATAATGTACTTATGAAGATAACTGGTGCATCGCGTCTCGTGACCATTATGGGTAGTTAATCACCAGAGATCAGCGGAAATTGAGGCCGGTATTAATTAGGTTCAGCTGACGTCAGGGAGTGAGGGAATGTAGCAGCAACTGCCCCTGCGGAATGTGTGTGCTCAGAGCTAGAGAGAAGTGTTCAGGGCCGTACGTACGTGCAGTTAGGGCGTGGTATTTCGATCGGCAGTTCCAAAATGACGTCGGTCCACGGCCCCGGTGAACCCCGGTCGCTGATAGGCTTAAATAAGCCCCCACTAGAAACGTTTCAGAGCTCAAAATAAAAAAAATGCTCTCGAGTGCGCTTAATGGTCGTAAGTAATGAACACGTGAAGATGGGTGTTTGCATATTATGGATGGTTCCAGAATCATGTGGTTGACCCTGATGACCCCGGCAGCGGATTAGGCCTAACGAAAGCCCAGAATAACCGAACCACGTCCCGGCCATCGAGATGAGAAGGGACAACCATTCGTGGGGGAGGGAATTGATTGTTAGAGAATGTCAGTATGACATGTTGGTCCTACTTGAAGATCTCATGGTTGTCGTTAATTCGAGATTGCCCCATTGTCATAAGACAAACTTTATATATATATATATATATATATATATATATATATATATATATATATATATATATATATATATATATATATACGCACGTTGCTGTTGCTATATATATATATATATATATATATATATATATATATATATATATATATATATATATATAGCAACAGCAACGTGCGTATTTACGCCTCCCGATTAACCTGTACAAGTAATGGACCATCATTTCAGCGCACACTACCGGTGTTACAGTCGGCGGGGTCATAAAGACAGCGTCTTCATCCTGGCGAGGATAATAACAGCGCCCCGTATTAAGGCCTGCCCGCCTCTCGAAAGCAAAATAAACCACGTCCTCCTTAATGGTCGTTTACGGTAGACCCGGTCATGCATAGAGATAAATAGACCTGAGCACAGTAGGCTAGCTGTGTGGACCAAGACACTGACAGGCCAAGATGATAACACTGAAGATATGATTTACATTGAAGCGAAAATGCCCTGCGAGGCAAGGATGAGTTTGGTGTACGGTACCTAGTGGCCAGTCGACCCTTAAAAGAGAGTTTGAAAAGGTTATTATTATAAAGAAGAGGACTGGCCAATCGCCATAGTGATTTCCTATATGGCACATTTACGTGTCCCTTTCTCCTCCCTAAGCCCCGGCTTCCGCAACGCCCTAAGCTCTGTTATATACCAGCCAGGGACGGATTTATATCCGTACACTGAGCCTACATGTTGTTATTTGCTTCTGTAAATATAGAGGGGAAAATGCAGACAAACGCCTGTTGAGTAAACTTCTGCAACGCGTGGCCAAGCCAAGAGTGTAAGGTTCGGGAGGCGGCGGGCAGCGTGAGGGGTCAGGGGTGTACGAGACGTCTGTCCGCCAAACATATCCGCCGCAGATTTTTGCCTGTTTGTTGTTGTTGTTGTTGTCCCGCCGCTCCCGGTCCCCAGGCCCCCCAATTTACGGCATCGGATTCGCCATTTGTAGGCGAGGTATAAACTTCTCAAGGTATTCCGACGCGTCTTATATACATATATGTTTCATTTTCCCCGTGGACTCTTAAGAATATATATATATATATTTTTTTTTTTTTTTTTGCTTTGTCGCTGTCTCCCGCGTTTGCGAGGTAGCGCAAGGAAACAGACGAAAGAAATGGCCCAACCCACCCCCATACACATGTATATACATACGTCCACACACGCAAATATACATACCTACACAGCTTTCCATGGTTTACCCCTGACGCTTCACATGCCTTGATTCAATCCACTGACAGCACGTCAACCCCGGTATACCACATCGATCCAATTCACTCTATTCCTTGCCCTCCTTTCACCCTCCTGCATGTTCAGGCCCCGATCACACAAAATCTTTTTCACTCCATCTTTCCACCTCCAATTTGGTCTTAAGAATATATATATATATATATATATATATATATATATATATATATATATATATATATATATATATATATATATATTCCTATGAGTCATGTTAGTAGGGGTTAGACGGTCGTTGGTGGGTTTGCCTTTACACTGAAGGCACGTATCCTCAATGGCTTTAACCGGCGCGCGCAGCCGTACTTTCAGCGTGCGCTTCTCTCTCTCTCTCTCTCTCTCTCTCTCTCTCTCTCTCTCTCTCTCTCTCTCTCTCTCTCTCTCTCTCTCTCTCTCTCCGTCGTTCCCAGACGTTGAACATTTCCTCCCCCTCTTATTATTCCCCTCCCCCCTCCCTCCTCCCCTCTTAATGTCGTACGTGGTAAGGGACAGGCGATCGCGTGCGTCTCCTGCCTCGCGATTTTTGTGCTTCGTCGTCTGAAAGCCAAAGTTGTGTATAGAGTTTCGGACTGTGGTAACCTCCTCTGGGCAGCCTGCCAAGCCCCCGGCGGTATCTGGCAACTGGTCCCAGCAGCCAACGTATGATGAAACCCCCGCAACTTCTAACGTTTATATATATATATATATATATATATATATATATATATATATATATATATATATATATATATATATATATATATATATATCCGTCAAAGAATTAACTTCAGCTGTTACGGGATTTCTTTTTAAAGTTCATTTCCCCCAACAAAGTATGATATATATATATATATATATATATATATATATATATATATATATATATATATATATATATATATATAGTTTTCCCCTTCACATTTTGTGTAATTCGTGGGTCAAGAAGGTTAAATGAAGGAAGAAATGCGAGACGAACTGCCCTTTCTCGCATCTCAAGGCTCCTGCTGCTGCTCCTGCTCCTGCTGCTTCTCCTGCCCCTGCTCCTGCCCCTGCTCCTGCTCCTGCTGCTGCCCCTGCTCCTGCTCCTGCTGCTGCTCCTGCCGGCCCAAAGAACGATACGTTCTCTGCTGGTTCCTCCGGTGTATGACGTGACAGGGGGGGGGGGGAAGTTTGATGTTATTGTAAAAACATTAAGGGAAAAAAAAATTACGATAGCTCGTCTAACGTCCTTTTTATTACTAGTAAAGGAAATTTATTGATCCAATTGGCCACTGTTGAATTTTGTGGACAGTTTGAGAGACTAATACATCAATGATTAACAGTAATATCTTTATTAAGATCCATTACATGCACTCATGTGGTAAACTGTCATCTATAAATTACTTTGTGATATATATATATATATATATATATATATATATATATATATATATATATATATATATATATATATATATATATATATATATATATAGCATGTATGTAGAGATAGCGAAGAACACTTGACGCTGGGGATATATGCTTCAGAAGTGGAGGGAACAAGGAGAACTGGGAGACCAAATTTGAGATGGAAGGATGAAGTGAATAAGAATTTGAGTGAACGGGGCCTGAACCTGCAAAAGGGTGAAATTAGTGCATGAGATAGAGTGAATTGGAAGGATGTGGTACACTGGGGTCGACGTGCTGTCAGTGGACTGAATCAGGGCATGTGAAGCGTTCGGGGTAATCCATAGAAAGGTCTATGTAGCTTAGGTGTGGATAGAGAGCTGTGATTTCGGTGCATTACACATAACAGCAAGAGAATGCATTAACGAATACATCCTTTCTTCGTCTGTTCCTGGCGCTACCTCGCTGACGCGGGAATCGGCGATCAGGTTTAAAACAATAGCGATCCACATCATAGGAAAATGATATAGTGAAAGGAGTATTCTCATAGAAAAAAAAAAAGAAAGACGGATAGAGAGGTACAGTGATGAAGCAAAAGTGTGCGTGTGTGACGTGGCTCAAAGATCGCAGGGTTGGTAGCAAGTTGTCAAGGAGAGAGAGAGAGAGAGAGAGAGAGAGAGAGAGAGAGAGAGAGAGAGAGAGAGAGAGAGAGGATAATGTGCAGGTAGTACACTCTAACCTGTTTATAATTTACATATGAAAAAAAAAAGGTCGTCGGGTATATATATATTTTTTTCATATACAATGTTGTTTACGATATCAAAGCATCGCCTTATTATAGTTTCTTATGAAAATTTATTCATTTGGCGGTTTTGATTATTATCATAACTTGTCTTACATTTTTTTAATTCAAGGTTATGATCAGTGTTGTGAACAGTGGAATTGTCGTACGTTTTTTAAATCAAGGTTATGATCAGTGTTGTCACAGTGGTTATGGTGGGTACCATCACAGTGGTTATGGTGGGTACCATCACAGTGGTTATGGTGGGTACCATCACAGTGGTTATGGTGGGTACCTTCACAGTGGTTATGGTGGGTACCATCACAGTGGTTATGGCGGGTACCATCACAGTGGTTATGGCAGGTACCATCACAGTGGTTATGGTGGGTACCATCACAGTGGTTATGGTGGGTACCATCACTGTGGTTATGGTGGGTACCATCCCAGTGGTTATGGTGGGTACCATCACAGTGGTTATGGTGGGTACCATCACAGTGGTTATGGCGGGTACCATCACAGTGGTTATGGCGGGTACCATCACAGTGGTTATGGCAGGTACCATCACAGTGGTTATGGCGGGTACCATCACAGTGGTTATGGCGGGTACCATCACAGTGGTTATGGTGGGTACCATCACAGTGGTTATGGCGGGTACCATCACAGTGGTTATGGTGGGTACCATCACAGTGGTTATGGCGGGTACCATCACAGTGGTTATGGCGGGTACCATCACAGTGGTTATGGTGGGTACCATCACAGTGGTTATGGCGGGTACCATCACAGTGGTTATGGTGGGTACCATCACAGTGGTTATGGTGGGTACCATTACAGTGGTTATGGTAGGTACCATCACAGTGGTTATGGTGGGTACCTTCACAGTGGTTATGGTAGGTACCATTACAGTGGTTATGGTGGGTACCATCACAGTGGTTATGGTGGGTACCATCACAGTGGTTATGGTGGGTACCATCACAGTGGTTATGGTAGGTACCATTACAGTGGTTATGGTGGGTACCATCACAGTGGTTATGGCAGGTACCATCACAGTGGTTATGGTAGGTACCATTACAGTGGTTATGGTGGGTACCATCACAGTGGTTATGGTGGGTACCATTACAGTGGTTATGGTAGGTACCATCACAGTGGTTATGGTGGGTACCATCACAGTGGTTATGGTGGGTACCATCACAGTGGTTATGGCAGGTACCATCACTGTGGTTATGGCAGGTACCATCACAGTGGTTATGGTGGGTACCATCACAGTGGTTATGGCAGGTACCATCACTGTGGTTATGGCAGGTACCATCACAGTGGTTATGGCAGGTACCATCACAGTGGTTATGGTGGGTACCATCACAGTGGTTATGGCGGGTACCATTACAGTGGTTATGGTGGGTACCATCACAGTGGTTATGGCAGGTACCATCACAGTGGTTATGGTGGGTACCATCACAGTGGTTATGGCAGGTACCATCACTGTGGTTATGGTGGGTACCATCACTGTGGTTATGGTGGGTACCATCACAGTGGTTATGGCAGGTACCATCACAGTGGTTATGGCAGGTACCATCACAGTGGTTATGGTGGGTACCATCACAGTGGTTATGGTGGGTACCATCACAGTGGTTATGGTGGGTACCATCACAGTGGTTATGGCAGGTACCATCACAGTGGTTATGGTGGGTACCATCACAGTGGTTATGGTGGGTACCATCACAGTGGTTATGGCAGGTACCATCACTGTGGTTATGGTGGGTACCATCACTGTGGTTATGGTGGGTACCATCTTAGTGGTTAGCAGGTACCATCACAGTGGTTATGGTGGGTACCATCACAGTGGTTATGGCGGGTACCATCACAGTGGTTATGGTGGGTACCATCACAGTGGTTATGGCAGGTACCATCACTGTGGTTATGGTGGGTACCATCACTGTGGTTATGGCAGGTACCATCACTGTGGTTATGGTGGGTACCATCACAGTGGTTATGGCAGGTACCATCACTGTGGTTATGGCAGGTACCATCACAGTCGTTATGGCAGGTACCATCACAGTGGTTATGGTGGGTACCATCACAGTGGTTATGGTGGGTACCATCACAGTGGTTATGGTGGGTACCATCACAGTGGTTATGGCAGGTACCATCACAGTGGTTATGGTGGGTACCATCACAGTGGTTATGGCAGGTACCATCACAGTGGTTATGGTGGGTACCATCACAGTGGTTATGGTGGGTACCATTACAGTGGTTATGGTGGGTACCATTACAGTGGTTATGGCGGGTACCATCACAGTGGTTATGGCAGGTACCATCACAGTGGTTATGGCAGGTACCATCACAGTGGTTATGGTGGGTACCATCACAGTGGTTATGGCAGGTACCATCACAGTGGTTATGGTGGGTACCATCACAGTGGTTATGGCAGGTACCATCACAGTGGTTATGGTGGGTACCATCACAGTGGTTATGGTGGGTACCATTACAGTGGTTATGGTGGGTACCATTACAGTGGTTATGGCGGGTACCATCACAGTGGTTATGGCAGGTACCATCACAGTGGTTATGGCAGGTACCATCACAGTGGTTATGGTGGGTACCATCACAGTGGTTATGGTGGGTACCATCACAGTGGTTATGGCGGGTACCATCACAGTGGTTATGGCAGGTACCATCACAGTGGTTATGGCAGGTACCATCACAGTGGTTATGGCAGGTACCAGAAGCCTGTGTGGTCGACGCGCTCTCTTCTTTCAAGGTAAATTTTGCTTAGATATTCTTTGCGTTAATCAAGAGGTTATCGTAGTAGTAGTAGTAGGGCTATGGATTACTTACATGTTTTAAGTAACTGAACTTTAAGTAAACTCTGTTTTAGAAGTAAGGGTAAAATGCTTGGGATGTACAAGAAAAAGATGTTTGCGCGTTATTTTACGGTGGATTATATTAACTCAAGTATCGCCTTCAGTGGAATAAATAACCTTTATACATCTTTCTTTCGTCTTGATGATTATCATGTAATTTATTTAACCGACTTCCGAATGCGTTGGCAAATTGACACCCCCCCCCCCAAACCTGACCAATACCAGCAATATTCGAAATAGATAAAAGATGCGAGAGATATTTAAACAATCATCGCCATTTTAAGGTATTAAGTGCGCCATAATTCAAGCCTTGGTGCGTCGGTCGGGCATTTAAATCGTGGCGCGCGGCCGTTAGTTTAAAAAACTCACCTCGCACTCGCCGACCCGTCGTCCTGCCTCCTCCTCCTCCTCCTCCTCCTCCTCCTCCTCCTCCTCCTCCTCCGCTGGGTAGCCGAGTCTTCCTCCAGCGTCGCTCACCAAAATTACTTCAAGGCTTCCTGATTACGTCCCAAATGTGATAATTGGTTGTTGTCTACGCTTTGGGGGACAACCCCCACCCCCCTCCCAACGAAACCTCGTTTTGTTTGCGCTGCTTAGTGGAGTAAGGGGGCACCCACGGGTTCAGTTCGCCTACTGTATCCCAAATCCCAGTTTGACCTTTAGTGGTCATTTAAGGTTTCGTGGGTATTTGTCGATGTTAGGACTGCAGATGACACCTGGCATTTGCATACGCCTGTGTGGCCTGTAGAGGAGGAACCATTGGCTCTGTCCAGTCCGGGCGGGAAGTTTCATAACGTACGGTGCAAGTAGTTAACGTGCGTCGCACGTAACTTAACGTACAGCGCTTGAAGTTAACGTGCGTCGCGCGGGGTTAACAAACGTACAGTACGTCGCACGTAGTTTACGTACGACGCACGTAATTCACATAAGTCGCACGTTGTTAACGCGTACGTCGCACGTAGTTAACCTACGTCGCACGTAGTTAACCTACGTCGCACGTAGTTAACCTACGCAGCACGTAGTTAACCAACGTCGCACGTGGTTAACCTACGTCTCACGTAGTTAACCTACGTCGCACAGTGGACAGAAACGGTCCCTATAAACGTGTTAGTTTTCTTACTTTGCCAGTGGTCTAATCTGTGGCCTGTCGTCTTTTTTCAGTGGGTGGACGTTTTTCTCGTCGGGGCATTTTAAAAGTCGTCCACGGTTCCATATTTACAGTTTTATTTTTTAGTGTTTTGATCTTTATTTCACTTTTCATCAAGTTGTCTTTTTGATTTTTTCTTTTTCCACTGTGGTGATGTCTGCCCGAGGTTTCATTTCCCACGTGAGGGCAATTTTTTTTTTTTTTTTTTTTTTTTTACGTGTGTTGGTCATAGTCTCTGTAAATCTCCGTCGCTCCTCGAATTAGTCAGACTTTGACGGAGATTTGTGTATAAGAACAAATACATAGTTGCCTGTAAAAGGGAGGGACTTTTTTTTTCACACTGGTTGGTCCCCATCTCTTGCACTATCTCTACAGTCGACAGCTTATTTGTGTATGCTGTCCGTATTTACTGTTTCCCTGGGCAGCTTATTCCATTCATCCACGACACTCATATTTTAAAAGTATTTTTTTTTCTTCGTCCTCCTTTTTTTTTTTCAACTCGTTTCTCCTTTAATGTCCTGCTCTGTGCCTCTGGTTGTTCAATCCCAGCATGTTTCGTAGACCTGTTCACTGTTCATCAAGTTTAAGATATTAAAGGTTTGTGAGTGGGATCATCATCCCTCACTCTTTTCTCTTCCCTGGTGAACAATTATGCCTGTAGCCTACCGCTGTAGCTCTCTCTCTCTCTCTCTCTTTAATTCCTATACCATCCTAGTTGCCCTCCACTGGACCTTCTCTATTTGCTCGTTGTGCTTCATCAGGTGCACTGACCAGAGGTGAGAAGCCTATTCTAGCTTTATATTAATGTAATATGTGAATAGCTGGTTGAATATATATTTTTTTTTCACAAATATCTGAATGCTGATCTGGCATTTTTCAGCATATATCTCCTTCACTCTTCTCCTTCTGTGGGACTTGCGAGCGAGGTTAGGGACGATGTCAGCTCCCAAGTCCCTCACACAGAGGGACCCACAGCTATCTTTCGTACTAGATGATGTTCATAATCGAGGACTTCTTTCACTCTGTCCTGTCCACATTACTTTGCATTTATTTCGGGTTTAAGTTCAAACATGCATGAGACTCACTTTGGAGTTCTGTCCAGGTCCCCTTGTAAGTTCATGCAATCCCCCTCGTTGTTTTTCACTTCTCCCATGACCTCGGCATCATATGCAAACATGTTCAGGTAGGAATCCAATCCTTCTAGCAAGTCATTAACATTCATTAAGAAGTGCAGTGGTCCTAGACAGAGTCCTGAGGCACGCCACTGGTAACCTCCTCCCGTTTTGGGAAGGCTTTCCAGACACGCGTCCTTTGTTCCCTCACACTGAGACAATCTTCCGTCCATCGAAGGAGTTTTCATTTTATTCCTGCTTGAAGATTCGCCTTCCTTACTAGCCTACTATATGGTACGTGTCAAATGCTTTCAGACTGTCTAATACAGATAATCCAACCAGTATTATCTTTCGTCTAAAAGGGAGCTCACTTTCTCGTAGAAATCAAAGAGGTAGACACACACACACACACACACACACACACACACACACACACACACACACACACACAAACGCGCGCGCGCGCCAAAAATGGAGCCCCATACTGTACACATAGATGATTTATATATAAACATGACTACACAGACGAAATGACAGGTGAGAGGTTGTGCCTGGCGATATGTTGCTGAGTTAATGAGGGAAATATATTAGGAGGGGATAAACGAGGGAATGAGACAAAAGCAATGAAATGTTTGAAAGATGAGAGAGAGAGAGAGAGAGAGAGAGAGAGAGAGAGAGAGAGAGAGAGAGAGAGAGAGAGAGAGAGAGAGAGAGATGGCAGGCAGAGAATGAGAAAAATAGACGAGTGTCCCCCTAATTCACTCCTTCTCTACTCCTCCCCTCCTCCCACCCACCAACCCCGGGGCCACCCGCACCAGTGGGGCGGGGGGTGGCTCCACTAGTTCTGATGTTTTGCAGGTCAGGGAGGGCCCCAGTTGAAGGAGCGGGTGAGTACAAACAGTTTTACTTTATCTAACCAAAAGAACATCTCATGTTCCGTGAGTCATCACTGGGACCTTTCCATTTTCCCCGTAGGGGAGGACTTGTCTAGTAGTATACGTACCTGGTAGCGAAGGAAAGAATTGCCCGTCTGTCTGTCTGTCTGTCTCTCGTTTTCTGTTTCTCCTTCTCGTAATTTCTTCTTTAGTCCACAGGCAAGCTCAGAGGCCCCTTTCGATGTTTTGTTTTTTGCTTGGAAAGACAAGTCGGCTTTGAAGACAAACGTTTCTCAGCCTGTATACGTCTTCGTAACTAGAAGTCATTTATAATAGTATACGATAATGGGTACATTTCCCGTTTTATTACTTTTTTATATATATTTTAGTAAAACTCCGTTTTCTATGCACTTCACGATCTCGGCTTGAGGGGGAGGTAAACTGTTTCTCCCGTCTGCATTTATCAACGGTGGCAAAGATATGAGCAGGGGAGAGCCATTATTGACTCTCTATCTCTCACGTGTGACCACCAGGACTTACCTCCCTCCCACTCACATTATTACGCTAATGTATTGAATACATTACTTACCTGATGCACGGTTCATAGACGCTGTATTTCTCTCAAACCCATTGATGAAAACCTCCACCATTTTCCACTGAGGAAAATATGGGAAGTTATATGAACGAAGGCTTGTACTGAACATGTAAACATAGAGTGAGGCCTCCAGTGGTTCTGTAAACAGATTTCAGACATTTGTATTAATTTTTAGAAAAATCCTCGCAGAGAATTATCGGCGTTTCGTTATTCAGTAACGTGAATAACGAAACGTCGATAATTATGCATATCTTAGCCTGAGCCAGATAACCAGGTTATCGTCCCAACTCTAGGGGGGGATGAACAGCGGGATTGACTGTGGACCAACTGCCGCAGCCCGGGTTTCGACCCTGGGCGGGCGGCTTGTGATGTGATAAAAGATTATCATTCCACCATCTCATCCGTGTGTATAAGATCATTGTAACAATCACTGTGGACGCAGATTTACTCTGTACGTGCGATGGAAGAGTGAATGCTTTATAGAGAAATGATATTTTGAAGACAATTTAACTTGCTGCTGGTGGCGTGAAGCAACCATCGCGCTTCCTTTAGTGAAGTGGGTCGGTCGAATTCCGTCACACGTCAAAACGGGCGAGACAGTGAGCGATTATGACACACTTCGAATCGCACTCCAGTCTACGAAGGAGAATAATGGCATGTGTTAACATGCCCGTGCGAGGTGGGCGATATTGTGGCATCGGAAAATCTTCAGAGAACATTTAACACTCCATGATAAGTCTGTCACATATATATATATATATATATATATATATATATATATATATATATTTTTTTTTTTTTTTTTCATACGATTCGCCATTTCCCGCATTTGCGAGGTAGCATTAAGAACAGAGGACTGGGCCTTAGAGGGAAAATCCTCACCTGGCCCCCTTCTCTGTTCCTTCTTTTGGAAAATTAAAAAAAAACGAGAGGGGAGGATTTCCAGCCACCCGCTCCCTCCCCTTTTAGTCGCCTTCTACGACACGCAGGGAATACGTGGGAAGTATTCTTTCTCCCCTATCCCCAGGGATAATATATATATATATATATATATATATATATATATATATATATATATATATATATATATATATTTTATATTATATTATATTATATATAATGTATATATATATATATATATATATATATATATATATATATATTATATTATATTATATTATATGAGGCGTTAATGAGGTGACCTCGATTAAGGACTTCAGTTACCCGTGCCGTCTCAACTTACATGAGAAAAAAAGTATATACAAAAATATACCTGTTTGGTCTGGCGGCTGTAGGTATGTGCGCCGCGCCCTCAGGTAGCCCGGGGAACCAAATGTAAACAAAAATCTTCCCAGCCAGACCCGAGGTCGACTCGTGGGGGACGAGGAGGAGGAGGACGAACTCCGCACATCCACGTCCGGTAGACGGACATACACACCTATGTGCCTCCCTCCTGCAGGAGGACGGTGGATCTTCGTCAGGTAATCAGACGTATGGGGTCTCCCTCCTGCAGGAGGTCGGTAGGATGGATCCTGCGAACCTCCAAGACGAGTGAGAGCGAAATAGCCGGCAAACGATCCGTTTTTCATTTCGCTCGCCCTCCCCCACCCAGTGGAATACTGCTGGCGTGTCTGGAATCTCTCCTCCCGTTCCTTCACGACGGAGTACGGGTGTCGCGCACCGCCCCCGGAAACTCTTTCCCTCCAGCAGAGAGAGAGAGAGAGAGAGAGAGAGAGAGAGAGAGAGAGAGAGAGAGAGAGAGAGAGAGAGAGAGAGAATAGAACTTTTCCCAGAAACAGCGAAACGAGGTTGGAGTAAAAAGAATCCCCCCCCCCCCCCAACCCTCGCAGATAACGAATGAGGAAGACACGACGACATGTCCGTCTGACAAGTATTTTAAGTCGTGGTTGAAAACCCGACGAGGAGAATAAATCCCCCACTTCCCTCATGGTAAAAAAAAAAGGCTCCCGGATTATTATCATGAAGTGAAAGGGAGTTTATAATCCCTATATGTACAGTGGGTCTCTCTCTCTCTCTCTCTCTCTCTCTCTCTCTCTCTCTCTCTCTCTCTCTCTCTCTCGGGCTGTTCACAACGAGGCACCCCGGGAGTGTTCACAGGCTCAGCCCGTGGACGCGAGGACGCTCTGCTGCTCCGCACACACCCACGAGGTATGTGGCGAGGGCTGATGGTGGCTCAGGAGAACTCGAGGTATGTGGCGAGGGCTGATGGTGGCTCAGGGGAACTCCAGGCGAGGCTTACAGTGGCTTCACCTCGCTGAGAGACCATGGTCTTATGGACTGAGTTATTAGGGAAGACATATGTGGGGTCTTCCATGGTCTTATGGACTGAGTTGTTAGGGAAGACATATATAGGGTCTTCCATGGTCTTATGGACTGAGTTATTAGGGAAGACATGTGGGGTCTTCTATGGTCTTATGGACTGAGTTGTTAGGGAAGACATATATGGGGTCTTCCATGGTCTTATGGACTGAGATATTAGGGAAGACATATGTGGGGTCTTCCATGGTCTTGTGGACTTAGTTATTAGGGAAAACATACGTGGGGTCTTCCACCTCAGCTGGACGCTCTGTGGTTGATGAAGAGAAGCCCCTGATTGATGGACGGGAAGAGATGTGGCTAATGTATGGTCTTCCCTCCAAGCCCAACAGTATATAGTCAGTGAACTACGTGTGTCAGCCTCCCTGTCGTGCTCTTCACTCTTTTTTCCTTTTTACAGTTCTGGCGCCACCAATGTCCCAGTCTCTAGATCCTCCCCTCTCCCCTCAGTGTTCAAATGTTTACCTCCCGTGATTCTGGTTTTCTCTGAAGTCTTCCTCTGTAGCTAGCAAGCAAGCACCGATCCTGTGTGGGGTCTAACACTTTTTTTTTTTTCGTAGGACGATTTCAGTAACCAGGTCATAAACCTTCCTCGGTTGCTCCATCACCAAGCAGAGCGAAGTATTCTTTCTTCCCTACAGCTTCGCTTGATTTCCCGTTTACCTCCGTCCCCAGATCTCTCTCTCTCTCTCTCTCTCTCTCTCTCTCTCTCTCTCTCTCTCTCTCTCTCTCTCTCTCTCTCTCTCTCTCTCGTGCACCACCGCATCAAGTCATGATGCTCTGCGTCTGTTGGTCAGCCTCGGCCCGTGGAAAAAAAATGTTTCCTGCTTCTCATCCCAGACCCGAAGTCCCCAACAAATTCTCTTATGTTTCAAAGACGTTTATTGTTGTGTTGTAGACTTTTCCTTGAGTTGAGCAGCCTCTTAAGACACGTAGAACAAACCCATCTGACCTTTTTCTTTTTTGCTTTCTGATTAATTCGTCTTTTTCATCTACTTTTCGCACAGTATCCTCTGAATCCGCTTAATATGGTTGAATCTATGTTTATAGCCATTGACGCTTTATTTTTTTGCGTGAGATCCCTTGATTCCTCTGTGTCATCTCATAACACCTTTTCTGATCCCATAGTTGATTCCTCTGTTTCTCTATACTTCTTCCTCCTGTCCTCGTTAAGTCATCCTTTATTTAGCATTAATCTTTTCCTCCATAAAAGGATCTTATCCCAAGTGTGTAGCCATGATACTTCACCTTGCGCGAATCCATTTCCGATGTAGGTTGGAAAAAACTGAGAGACACTTTAGCTGACTTGGCCTTGAAAAATTGAGACGCTTGGACCTACTTAAGACTTGAAATTATGGAGTGACACTTCAGTCTACTTAAGACTTGAAATATTGAGTGACACTTCAGTCTACTTAAGACTTGGAAATATTGAGTGACACTTCAGTCTACTCAGCCTTGCGTGTGTTTGACAACAGGTTTACTTTACACTGTGCAGTCCACTATTGAAACGTCCCCCACCTGTCGTTATCGGGTCTTGATATTTCCTTGGCTCGGCCATTGCATGCTTAAGGTCTTCGTTCTGTTTCCTGATTGAAGAGAACAATGAAGCTTGTTATTTACGTTAAGAAAACCGATTGGTATCCAGCTAGAAGAGGTTGTGAATCACACCATACGTGATTGTGTTGCCGTTTGAATACGAATGTTGTTGTGTTATTTATTTACTCCCCGTCACGCCCCCTTTTTGTTTTTCCGAGATACACTTGCTAACTTCAGCCATGTTAGCCATTTACTTCTGTATTCATTCGTGGATATCTTTTAAAACGACAGTTTAGAATTCTTTGCCAATACCCCTACGATCTTCCACTCCTGACTGCTTGTTAAACCCTCCCCCCAAAAAATAATTAGGGCAGTCATGTCTCTACCCAGAAGGTGTCATTCAGGGGCCCCACTGTTCGCCATCCCCCGCCTCCTTTACTAGTACATGGTAGGGGAAGATGGGTACCCCTCGGAGATCATGCAGTAAGGGAAACACATGAAGGTGGGTGTGTGTGTGTGTCTGTGTTTGTGTGTGTGTGTGTGTGTATATATGTGTGTGTGTGTGTGGGTGTGTGTGTGTGTGTGTGTCATTGTGTGTATGTATATGTCTGTGTGTGAGTGTGTGTGTGTGTGCTTGTGTCATTGTGTGTATATGTGTGTATGTGTGTGTGTATGTGTGTGTGTGTGTGTGTGTGTGTGTGTGTGTGTGTGTGTGTGTGTGTGTGTGTGTTCATATGCAAGCTATTTTGTAAGTCTGAGTATCTGGAGGAGCCATCAGGAGACTTGTAATAAGCTTCTCCGTCATTGATGCACTGGTTGATGCCTAGCTCTGTGGTCTGGTTGATGCCTAGCTCTGTGGTCTGGTTGATGCCTAGCTCTGTGGTCTGGTTGATGCCTAGCTCTGTGGTCTGGTTGATGCCTAGCTCTGTGGTCTGGTTGATGCCCAGCTCTGTGAACTGGTTGATGCCCAGCTCTGTGGATTGGTTGAGGCATAGGTCTGTGGATCACACAAGGCAGTTCACCAAGTAAAACTGATGAATACGAAGCTGACCCAGAATCAGTGTTGCCGACACTCAAAAAGAAAGACGTAAAGGCTTTCTGTACAGCTCACGTTCCTCACGGTTGAGGAGGACGACCACCCGTCACCAGCAAGTCGAATGGATTAGAGATCGTAAACACCATCTTCGCCTCAAGACTTGGTGGGGCCTCCTCCCCTCACGAGTGAACTACACGGAGGGAATTACCCTCCCCCTCCTCCCCTCACCCCCCTTTCTAGTAGGTCGTGGCTTGGGGCGGAACCGGTCAAGAGGCACTGGAGCCTTAAGTCACCGTAAGGTTTGTAGACCTCAGTAGTTTGAGGCCACACCGTCCATGACACAGCTTCTTGACTATAGAGAAGAACCCTGTCCTCTGATGATCATCATTCGCCCCCCTCCCTCGCATTCAGTCTCCCCCCCCCCGTACGACGTGCGAGGGGTAGGGTCCTGCACGTCAGGAGATGCGACGGACGTGTGCAAGGGGGCAGGCTGCGACGGACGTGTGGATGGGACAGGCTGCGACGGACGTGTGGATGGGGCAGACTACGACGGACGTGTGGATGGGACAGGCTGCGACGGACGTGTGGATGGGGCAGGTTGCGACGGACGTGTGGATGGGGCAGGCTGCGACGGACGTGCGCAAGGGGGCAGGCTGCGACGGACGTGTGGATGGGGCAGGCTGCGACGGACGTGTGCAAGGGAGCAGGCTGCGACGGACGTGTGCAAGGGGGCAGGCTGCGACGGACGTGTGGATGGGGCAGGCTGCGACGGACGTGTGCAAGGGCAGGGTTGCGACGGACGTGTGCAAGGGCAGGGTTGCGACAGACGTGTGGAGGGGTGCGGGCTGGCTGCCACCACTGCCATCAGCCTCTCAGGCGCCCGGACGTGTCGCCACTGTCATAAACAATTAAGCCAACTTGGCAAACAAGTCAGGAGTGACCTAAACAAGTCCAGGAGGTGTGTGCTAACCGTGGGTCGCGTGGTAGAGGGCAGAGAGGGGGAGAGAGAGTGGGGCTGGCGGGTGGCTAGCACGCTGAGAGAAAGAGCGAGAGAGAGAGAGAGAGAGGCGTCGGTGAGCGGAAAGAGTGTAGGGGAGAGGGGGAAGAGAGAACCAGGAAGGTGGGGGATGGGACAGATGATGGGAGAGCGAGAGAATGGGAAGGGAGAGGAAAGGGAGGAGTTGGAGGGTGGGAAGAGGAGGGTGTCGGGGGTGCGACAGTAGTGGTATGGTGGTAGGAGCGGCGGCGCCAGGCATCGCACCAGTCCAGATAACCATCGTGGTCCCCGTCCACTCTCACAACAGCCACAGAGGGACGTCCTCGACTCAGTTATGTGGTTTCTCCTTAGATACCGAGTGGGGGGGGGGGTTTCTAATGATGCCACTCCCACCCATCAAAAGTGAGGTTTCTAACGAAACCACTCCCTTCCAACGCTCCCTTCTCTTCATCTGGATGATGATTTTTTCCTATTGTCTTAAGCCCTATTTATGGATGGCGAACGCTTGCCTGATCAACGTAGGCCTCGATACGAGTTCCTGGTGACCTCTCTCTCTCTCTCTCTCTCTCTCTCTCTCTCTCTCTCTCTCTCTCTCTCTCTCTCTCTCTCTCTCTCTCTCTCTTCCTCCGGCCTCCTGGCTCTTTTGTGGTATTCCTTAGTGACGTATCCATTAATGCTACACGCCACAGAGGTACGTTTTTCCCCATTCTAATTTCTACGAAAAAAAAAAAGAAACACATTTCGGCATGTTGTCCTTAACACTACAGTGATCATGCTATCCACCACGCCCTCACAGTTAGCTTTGGGTGAACGTGAACCCGGCCATACCCACCTGTATGGTTTCCTCCCACATACTTGTGTGTGGTCTCTACCCAGATACTTGTGTATGGTCTCTACCCAAATACTTGTGTATGGTCTCTACCCACATACTAGTGTATGGAGGGTGTCTGTCCCTCCAGATACCATGACACATAGTGTCTAACCCAGTGCGTCCGCCTCCCAGTGCTGTCGACCGCTGGCTGTGGCCCCTGTACCTTCGCCAAGGCAGGTGCCATCCCGACGTGTCCCTGACCGACGCCTTACCCTCTCTCTCTCTCTCTCTCTCTCTCTCTCTCTCTCTCTCTCTCTCTCTCTCTCTCTCTCTCTCTCTCTCTCTCTCTCTCTCTCTCATGACGGGTTAGTATCTCCTCAACCTGGACGCCGTCGGTGAGGGAGGGGAGTGGGGCGGCCGCCTGCTCACTGCCACAGCTCTTCCTCTCACGTCGTCCTCCTCTCCTCCCCTCGCTCACCTCCTTCCCCGCGTCCTGATGCTTCCGTCCGCTGAGGTCCCCCGATACAGCCTCATACTCTGCCTGCCTCACTTGAATCCCAGCGTTTAAAAACCTCGTTGAAACAGAAGGCGCTGTGGACCGTCGACGTTCCCCTTCCCCCACTCCCTGCCTCCTCCTCCTCCTCCTCCTCCTCCTCCTCCTCCTCCTCCTCCTCCTCCTCCTCCTCCTCACTACCGCCCCAAACCGTGACCGTCGGTTACCTGATATATATATATATATATATATATATATATATATATATATATATATATATATATATATATATATATATATATACACCAAAGAAAGACCTTAGAAAGCAACAGCAACAGACGGTTTTCGTAATCCCACAGAGGGAGAGAATGGGACACCGGTACATCATCCTCTCTTGTGGTTCGTAGACAATGGTTCGATTCTTTCATACGATCCCCCTGGGGGGGGGGGGTCACAACCCTTTGTGTGTGTGTGTGTGTGTGAGTGTGACCTTTGACCTCGCCTCTGAATGGGTCAGATCAAAAGCCGACCCGGTCCTTCATACCCAAGAGTCCCGTACGTTTACGCTCAGTGAGGGCGTTTTCAGTGATAAGAAAAAATAGTAATGAATTTACGTGTTTGTTCATGATTTCATGGGGACTTGGGGTGGGGGTGGTGTTGTGGGAAGAGAGAGAGAGAGAGAGAGAGAGAGAGAGAGAGAGAGAGAGAGAGAGAGAGAGAGAGAGAGAGAGGATCCCACATACGTGTGTTCTTGATTAATTTCGCAGCGAATGGGAGGGAAAATTTCGAGAGATTTAGTGGATGATAAAATGTGTGACATTTGGCAGTTGTCCCGATGTGGTCTGGGTGGGTCTTGCCTCGTGAGAGAGAGAGAGAGAGAGAGAGAGAGAGAGAGAGAGAGAGAGGAGAGGGAGAGAGAGAGAGACTGCGAGCCAGACGAGAACGTTGACTTGTGCACACAAACCTGACCATGTTCATTTGTAGTGCCTCTCTCTCTCTCTCTCTCTCTCTCTCTCTCTCTCTCTCTCTCTCTCTCTCTCTCTCTCTCTCTCTCTCTCTCTCTCTCTATCTATCTATCTATCTATCTATCTATCTATCTATATCTGTCATACTATCTATCTATATATCTATCTGTGTATCTGTCTGAGGTGCCATTTCCCAGAGTACAATTAATTTGACTCACATATATATATATATATATATATATATATATATATATATATATATATATATATATATATATATATATATATATATATATATTCCGTGTAAGTCTTGGCCCAGGCTCGATGTCTTAATTCATCTCGTATACTGACGCTCACCTGTTTATGTAGACGCAGAACTAATCATGTGATGGAATGGAGAAAACATACCATATTGTACAACAGTTCTACATAGTGAGTGAGCTGGAATTGTGGGTGTTCTGTATCCGGCTGTCGCAGATGATGTAGACTGGTAGATTATGGAGCTCAGAGACTGGTGGATGCAGGTAGATAGATTTTGTAGAAGATGATGTAGATTGGTAGATTATGGAGCTGAGAGACTGGCAGATGCAAGTAGATTAATTGTGTGGAAGATGATGTAGATTGGTAGATTATGGAGCATAGAGACCGGCAGATGCAGGTAGATAAATTCTGTGGAAGATGATGTAGATTGGTAGATTACGGAGCATAGCGACTGGCAGATGCAGGTAGATAGATTGTGTGGAAGAAGATGTAGATTGTTGGAGCTGGATCTGTGTGTCGGAGGGGAAAGCCTTCAGGTGGGCGATAGATACATGTCTGTGTATTCCTGCGCCCAGGGTGATAGTAGACTTCGTACATACGACCCAGCGGGGGAGGACGGCGTGACCTTCGACCTCTTGACATTTTACGGATCGGGTGGTAGGTTAGGTTTCATAACCGCCCCCTCCTCCTCCCCTCCCTCCCTCCTTCCCCTCACTCCCTTCCCGAGAGGGTCGTACTATCGTGCTTAAAAGTCGTACTCACTCTTGCACGGGTCGTGCTCAAGGGTCGTACTATTTTGAGTATACATCGAATGTAGTAATTATTATTTTTTTTTTTTCTTTACATATCTTGCTTTATTGAACACCCGGGACGATCCGATGAAAACGTTGTTTGTTTGACGTAGCATGGATGTTATTAGGATCACAGCACGGGACATGTCGCTCTCTTATCCCACCAAGAATTGATATATATATATATATATATATATATATATATATATATATATATATATATATATATATATATATATATATATTGGAAAGGATCACAATTTTGCGCGTGATCAAGTATATTCCTA
The DNA here is from genome assembly GCF_036320965.1 of Panulirus ornatus. Lineage (NCBI taxonomy): Eukaryota > Metazoa > Arthropoda > Malacostraca > Decapoda > Palinuridae > Panulirus > Panulirus ornatus. The sequence continues at coordinate 4,902,276 of NC_092231.1, forward strand.
GGAGTCCACACGGAAAATGAGACACGATAAGTTCCCAAGTGCACTTTCGTGTCATAATCACATGATCAGGGGAGACACAAGAGAGAAGTATAAGTCAGTTGATATACATAGAAGAGACGGAACTAGGACGCCATTTGGTAAACAAGTAACTACACGAATGGAGAGTGAGAGGAAAATTACTGGAATGAGAAAGTAACGGATATGAATTTTTTTTTCTCTCTAATTATAGTGTCCCTCGACCTCTCACCGAGACACATATTCGACCCCTTTACTAAGCTCAAGTACTCGACCCCACACCCTCCAGCGACGGTTCGACCCATGTCCCGCGTTTCTCACCTGTGTTGCTTAAGTGTTCGACTCTCCACAGCCAGCTTCAATGACCCCAAAAGGTCGCTCTGTCTCTCTCTCTCTCTCTCTCTCTCTCTCTCTCTCTCTCTCTCTCTCTCTCTCTCTCTCTCTCTCTCTCTCTCGACCTGTCGTAGATTGATTTCAGATCTCTCAGATAGTTTTTTTTATCAAGATTTTTTTTTTTCTACATCTTTCAAATAACTTTGTTCAAGGTTAGTTTTCAAATCTTTGAAACAACTTTTCATTATAGATTTTTTTGGGAGGAACTTCCAAAGAACATTTCAAGATATGTTCTGAGTTATCAAACAGAGTATAACATTTTTGAACTTTCTAACCACCATTCAAGACTAGTTCCCCGAGCATTCAAACAACTTTTCAAAGATCAATATTCGAACTTACGAACGGCCATTCGACCAGCACAGCCCGCCCTTCTACTAGTAGACAAAATTTATTTTCTCCTCCCTCGAGACTGTCTCCTGTTTCATGAGGAAGACAGGAATATTCGTCTTCCCGCTGGTTTATTCCAGTTTATCGGAGCAATAAAGTGTTACACCATTCTGTGACCCAGTAAGGCAACTTTTTGACCCGCCCAACGAGTTTTTTATCATTTTTTTTTTTTTATGTTCTTTCGACCCAGCCTACAACAACAACAACCACAACTATTATTCGACCCCCGAGAGATGTGTTCGACGTGTCTGTTACACACTGTGCTACCCCCCCCCCCCCAACCTGACAAGAGAAAACACATCTTGACAAGTCAAGACAAAACTACTTCTTTTTTTTTCACCTCCCCTTTTCTAAAAGCCGCTTGACAGCCCGTCCAAACCCCACCTGTCAAGCAACTTTTCGACCCACCAGACGAGTTTTCGTCGCTCCAGAAAGTTTGACCGACCACCTCCTCCCCCGTCAGGCGGCTCCTGCTGGCACCAACCAAACGACCTGTCAACCTACAACACACGACGCATCGACCCGAACGAGAAAAAGTCTTGGCTCTTAAAGCAACTTTTGAGATCGACGAGAGAAAACCTTTTCCCTAATAGTCCACGTATTTATTTGACTAGTCTAACAACGGGCGCAGGGTTCGAGTCCCGCCGTGGGACAAGCCTTGCAGCAGCAGCCGACTCACAACCAGCCCAACTGTTCATCATCATCATTCCCCTTTAGGGCTGGTCGATAAATGGGTACCTAGTTAATGCTGGGATGTGTGTGTGTGTGTGTGTGCAAAAGATGAAAACGTGGTATTCTTAACGTGCTATTTTGCCGTGCTCGCTCACTTTTACCACCTGTCTTCATACGTAGATCATTTCTTCTTTTCGTAAACACACTGTCATCTTTCACACTTCATCTCCGCCAAGTCATGAATCAGACAGTCTGGCGGCTGCCCCTCTCAGCACGTTCACGTCCAACAACCTCTCCTTCTGCTCGTATGTCAATAAACTGATAACCCAGTAACGTGCAGTGATCCCCCCCTCGAGCCCCGCTGGCCCAAATATACTTCATGACGCTCCTTGTATACGTCGCCTGCGAAGCCCGGCAGACGTGTATAGGGACGGCTTTGTCCTTCTGTGTCCGTTCGTCCGTTGGTGTGAGTCACAACTCTCCCGTAACAACGCTGGCCACAGTTTTGGAGACAGACTTCGATAACGAACTCGTATTTCTGGATTTGGTTGAGTTAGACCCCTTATAAAAAAAAAGTAAATTTAGCTTGGAACTTAATTTGAGCCACGACTTGAAGAACATTCCAATTCTCGGTTTTATGACGAATTACAAGATGTTTCTGATTTCCACACGCATCTTTATTGCATTCATCATAACACTGCCGCACCGCAGGGGACACAAGAGCTCTTTGTAAACACACTAGCGGTCGCTACTTTAAGCTCAGTACACAATCCCCGTCGACTTCTACCCATTTTCATTCACACCGAGGACTCCCTTGCCCTTCCCCCTCCTTATTTATACCGTCACCTATTTGCAGATCCCTTCGCAGCGAGAGTCGGTCCCCTTGGATCAAAACCGTCGAAGAAATCTGTGGACATGCAACTCGTTCCTCTCACAACGATACGTATAAACACCGACAGTCAGTCAACCCTACCCCCCAACCCCTCCTCTTGTACCGTACTTCCCAACTAACCCACACGTATAAACTTCCTTCACCTCTTCACCTCAGCACCACAGCTCCTCCTTCGTCAGAAGTGCCGCTACCTTCCTCCACTCCCCTTTTTTCATTTTTACCCCCATTCCCGGACCATCATCATTCTACCCCCCTTTCCCTTCCCTTCCCTTCCACTCTGTCAACTCACACATCCACTCACAACATCCCCACCAACACATCCACACATAACATCTAGGTTCTCTTCGTCAAGCATAGCATCCATCTCTCCCCCTGTCTTCCCCTCCTTAGTTACCACCACGGACGTACAGACCAGACCACACCGCCCTAACCCCTTGATCTGACGAGGACCAAGATCCTCGCTTTGGACAACCTCTCTCTCTCTCTCTCTCTCTCTCTCTCTCTCTCTCTCTCTCTCTCTCTCTCTCTCTCTCTTTCGAGTTTCTGCCCATGAAAAATATCATGTTTCCCTGTGAACCGCCGAGTATTATAAGCCCCTTGCGAGGTTTATGTAAGCCCTAACGAATAAGATATAATTGCCTGTGACCGATGTGGCTCCCCACTTGCCAACTTTATAATTGCGGAATTTACTACCGGCGTTTAAAAAGGAAAGAAAAAAAAAAAGGGACGCGGAAATAATCACCCGTCTTGACACCCTGAGTCGTCAGCCCACAGCACGTTAAGGTCAGTAATAATAAGAAGGGAGATAAAACGCGAGCCAAGCGTATTTAACACACACACACACACACACACACACACACACGCACACACAGTCCGATCGTCACGAAAATATAAATGTGGGGGCGTGGCGCTAGCGAGCCTGGCTTTGCTGGGAGGCGTGGCAGGACAGACCCTGGGCTGCTGGTGCCTGGCTGCTGCAGTTGTCAGTCTTTCCTCGCGACCCTAATGAAGCGAAGGGGGTTGGTCGGGGGTGGGGGGGGGGGTGAGGAGCGGCGGTGGCGCGCGCGTGGAGACGCGTGGAAACAACACTTGCCATATTTAACAGCTCCAGGTCGCCTAGGTCTTTGCCTCGTTTAAAAAGCAGCTTAGATTATGATACGAGGTGGGAGGAGAGAGGAAGAGGTGTGTGTGTGTGTGTTTTAACGCGTTAGGTGATAGGTGAGTGGGGGGGGGGTGTAGCCTATGACTGTGTTTAGATATATGTGTCGTGTAGTGATATTCATTTATTTGAAAGGAACACAAACCTGCAGGTGTGTATTTATGTCTTGTGTGTCTTAATGTCATCTTGCCCACCTGGGTGAGAGAGGCAGGCCATACCTTAGGCTTGACAGTACAATGTGTGTGAGTCCTTACTATTCACAAGTGTTTCTTTTTGTTTACATGTTTGCAGAAGAATAGCTTATTGATTACGACATTTTGTGTGTGTGTATATATATATATATATATATATATATATATATATATATATATATATATTTGCTTTGTCGCTGTCTCCCGCGTTAGCGAGGTAGCGTAAGGAAACAGACAAAAGAATGGCCCAACCCACCCACATACACATTTATATACATACACGTCCACACACGCAAATATACATACCTATACATCTCACCGTATAGACATATATATACACACACAGACATATACATGTATACACATGTACATAATTCATACTGTCTGCCTTTATTCATTCTGATTCTTCAATTTTAAAAATGGCCATATATTCAGTTTAAGAGTGTTTGTGGCCTTTTAGATTATCTCTGACATCTGAAGGAAGGTGTATAAAGATTATTAATTTTTTCCCCCGGTTGGTAGATGAAGTTGACGGTCTTAAAGACCCTGTCGGATTATAGGCCTCCACCTCAACCGTCATAATTCTCGAACTCCCTGAAGGTCTGTTAACGAAACATTGGACCACTTTTTGCGTCCTGTTGACGAGGTGGTGATCGAAGCTTCGAATACTTTCCTACTGAGATCACTTGAATGATACGATGCTGGCGAGGTAACCTTTGGTGTGGGGTCCCAATATTATCGCTCCATCAACAGTGAGATGTGTTGATTGTCGAGGGTGGGTTTGGGGTTTGGGGGGGACTATGTTATATTGTACTTACTGTGTTTGATGTTTACCGTTATCTGTAGGATCCTTGTTCATGTAAGACGAACTGGGTAACAGTCTTCTTCTTCTTCTTCTTCTTCTTCTTCTTTCTTCTTTCTTTCTTCTTTCTTTCTTTCTTTCTTTCTTTTAGTTCTTTATTTTTCCTTCTTTGGCAGTGCTCACAAAGAAATCCATTTTCTGTAACTGAAAAAAAAATACAGTAGTCGTCTACCGTTTCTATATTAATACCACTCTCTGAATTGACGTGGAAATCAGGTTTCATAAGAAGAAATCCTTTTTGTAGCATTTAGTATCTGTCTACAGAGTGAATTGATGATAGAATTAATGATAACATTAGATACGTGGCTTTTAAATATCGCCCTTAATGAAGCGCATTAACATGTCCCGCAACATTCCCTTCGACTCGTAAACTTGTCTGTAAACATGAATTAGCCTATAATGAATATATATATATATATATATATATATATATATATATATATATATATATATATATATATATATATATATAACGGGGGCATGAAATGCTGTTGACTTACGGGGGTAACGCTTTCAGACTCATGTTGAGCAAGATGATAAATAGATGAATAAGGTTTGCTTGCCTCAGACACACAGTTAGACCAGTTTAACCCAGTTTGGGAGGAAGGCATCTCATCTCCCCCCCCCCCCCTTTTACCCACACTACCTACCCTCCCCTCGTCCCCATCCCAGGACGTGCAACACTCTCTCTCTCTCTCTCTCTCTCTCTCTCTCTCTCTCTCTCTCTCTCTCTCTCTCTCTCTCTCTCTCTCTCTCTCTCTCGTTCTTTTTTTCCCCTCCGTCTGCACGTTGTTTCTCCTCTTTGGCATCTTTGGCACATCTCGTTGGTGCCAGGGTGTCGCACGGCGTCGTTTGCAGGCGCCAGCCGTAGTGGTTGCTGCTCTCTGTGGGCGCCAGACTCGCACGCCGGACCCCGTCATCTGTCTTGTAGTGGGCCACGGAATCACCAGTTCTGTGAAGCTACCTGACTCGCACTCGTCTTTCTTTTTTTTCTTCTTCTTTTTCCTCCACAGAACTCGGTAACCTGCCTTGTGGGAGCACAGATTCTTGCCCCGTCTTGTGGGGGAGTGGGGCTCCATACCCCCAGTGTCGTTGGGAGTCTAGACTTTGTAGGTGGTAGATTTTACGTGTAGGAACTCAGACTCATATTTTGTAGGAGCTAAGCTCTTACCCATCTCCCAAGAGCCAGTCCCCTACCCATCTCGCAGGGGGCCATACTCTTACCCATCACTAGGGAGCCAGACTCAGCCAGACTCTTACCCATCACATGGGAGCCAGACTCTTACCCATCACATGGGAGCCAAACTCTTACCCATCACATGGGAGCCAAACTCTTGCCCATCACATGGGAGCCACACTCTTACCCAGCCGCCAGACTGACGCCCGTCTGTTTTCCAGGCGCCATGTTGTCGCCCGTCCGTTTTCCAGGCGCCAGGCCAACGTCCGTCCGTTCTCCAGGCGCCAGCTTGACGCCCGCTCATTTTTTATTCGCCAGACTGTCGTGTGTCCGTTTTCCATGCACCAGACTGTCGCCTGTCCGTTTTCCAGGCAGGAGAATGTCTCCCGTCCATTTTCCAGTGACCAGACTGTCTCCCAGTCCGCTTTCCAGGCGCCACACACTGACCTCTCTCCGTCTTCCAGGCGCCAGGGTGTCGCCTGCCGGGGGTTGGGGGGGGCGCCGCCACACCGTCGCCAATACTCAGTGGTAATAGACCGTCTTCTATCATCCAGCCAGCAGGCTAATATGTCGTCTATCCTGCCGACCTGTAACCCCCACATGGTATAGATGCTTATCTCCCGGGGCCCCTCCCTTCCGCGGAACATGATGGAACCGAGGCAGACGGGAGATGAAGTCGTCCGCAGGAGGCTCCAGCAGCACCTCCACCTCCACCCTCAGGGCGGGATGGTCCCTGCCGCCGCAGCCTCCAGGGAGACTTGGCCAGGGCGGCACTACCCTGCGCGTTATGGTTCCTGAAGGTCGCTCATCCTTTCCCTGGAGGAAGGAGGAGGAAGGAGGAGGAGAAGTGGGCGGAATACTTTAAGATCCTTCGACGGGATATATCATTAGGGATCACGTCCACGGCCTCTTATGGACGTCCTTGGGCGTGGTGGTCGCAACCATGACGGACGCACGCACACACACACACACACACACACACACGTCAACAAAGTACGAATGGAAGACATGAGCATAAGTCTGAGCATGGCAGGCAGGGATGATGTCGGGAGCGAGACGAGCATAGCTTGGGGTGGGGTTGGCAAAGTGGGTCTCGAGCTGGGGGGTTTTTCTCTTCTTTACCCCAGAGCTCGTCCAGAAGAGGTGCCCAAACACAGCAGCGTTGAGAGGCGATTCCAAGATGTTTTGTAGGAGCCTCTCTCTATTGTTCCTCGATGTTCACTTGTTTATCTCAGGCTTTATCAGTGCCCTTTATATATATATATATATATATATATATATATATATATATATATATATATATATATATATATATATATATAATATATATATATACGTGGTCCCAGTGTGTCGTTTATAATTCCACGACATTAAGGAAGTGAAGTTGGCTGTATATGTGAATAGGGTGTTGGTATTTTCCACTTAACACGTCCATTAATTGGTTGATTTTTTTTTTTTGGGGGGGGGGAGGGGCTTTTAGGCCCGTCAGCTACCGGGGGTCATTATGACCGTCAACGTCAAATGATAATCACAAATCGAAAGAGAAAAAAAAAAAACTTGAAGGCCTCCCTAAGGTTTTTTTTTTTTAGAAGATAATTCTTAGACCTTACGTTATGCTCTCTCTCTCTCTCTCTCTCTCTCTCTCTCTCTCTCTCTGACTGTTCCATACAAGGATCAGTTCGTATCCTGATGACTGAAAGTTGATGATAACTTCTCAGTCCATTAATTTCAGGATCAGTGTGGCTGGTGTGTGGGTGTGGGACATGCCCGTATTTTTTTTTCTTTTTTTACTTCAATGTATAAGTTGATATTGATGATAATCACGTTAGGCTCAGCACTTCTATGCCATTATGTTATTACTAGCTGCAGGGATCTGGACTCTAACGCATTCCCAGATATGCCTTTTTAATTCGTGTGATTACATTTCACGGACAGATTACTTTGAGGTTACTTACGTAAGACCTTCCATGAGCTCTCTCTCTCTCTCTCTCTCTCTCTCTCTCTCTCTCAAGGGAATTAGATCTACGGGAAGAAAATGCGTTACTGGGGTATGTTTGAGAACAGTGGTTTACTTACCAGGCTCTGATAAACCCGTTCCTTGTGAAAGGGAAAGAGGAAGAAAAGAAGAAAAAAGATTTTTTCTAACCTTGTGAATTTGGTTCTTTTACCCACCCCCGCGCGCCTCGAGGGCTTCCCCCCCCTTCCTCAGGAGGAAGTTCCACACGGGCGTCTTCGAAGTCGCGACGTTTTGAAAGACCTGCTCTTCGAATATGGTCGAAGCGCTTAGGTTTTTTTTTTTTTTTTTTTTTTTTACATGTCCAAAGGAGGGTGTTTGTCGCGGTAGAATTAATTGATTAATTAATTACCTCCTGATGTAGGACATTGCTGGACGCAGACGGACAGAGTGAGCTTAGCCCGAACGAACCAAACGGTCGGCCCAAGACGCGCGTAGTAGTGTTGTCTCTCGTGACCTTTTAGCCCCCTTCGTCCACGCCTCTCCCGTCGTTCTCCTCCTCCTCAAACCTCCCCTTCCCCAAGAGACTCTCCTCGCCTCCCGTCCTCCCGTCGTTCTCCTCCTCCCAAACCCCTCCCCAAGAGACTCTCTCTCTCTCTCTCTCTCTCTCTCTCTCTCTCTCTCTCTCTCTCTCTCTCTCTCTCTCTCTCTCTCTCTCTCTCTCTCTCGTGTGTGTGTGTGTGTGTGTGTGTGGATGAACAGCCTTTGAGACAAAATGTTTACAATGCCAACACGGGAATCCTGACTGTGAATACAGAAGTATGATATTATATCCCAAGTTTAATTACACTGCCCCCTCACCCACCCCGTGGGAAAGGGTCGTTGACCCATTCTGGGAGAGAAGGAAAAAGGCTTTTCCAAGTATATGAGTGATGGAACGTGACTGCGCATACACGCGCTCACACACACACACATACACCATGTGGGTGGAACGCACTCCTTCCCACTCTCGGCCGTCGGGGGCAGGAAAGAACTCACGAAATTCAATTACGAAGAGATGTAAACATGTAATGTATAAACTGTATAAGCAGATCGGGCAAGATACGGCACCAGTAAACAAACACTTGCATAAACATTTGAGAAATAACGATAAAAGTGCTCAAAAATCCCGTCAACGAACCGAGAAACAAATACGTCAAAGCTCATTAGCATATTGATAAAACATATGCTAAAAACAGACTCGTGGATGAGATTGGCTGTTCCTCTTACTTAAACGCTGTTTCCCACCGAGCAGCGGCGCGCAGAAGCAGACGAGAAAAGGCTGCACCTATCACCGTTTTCTACCCGCTGTTACACAGATGTATGATCACCCGATGAGGTATAACTTTGATCAATTCACCGCCACTTCCCTGTGTCATCAAGTAGTTGTGTCGGCTTAATGACCTATCAGGTGTAAATTGAAATGACCGTGATTTAAGATGACCCAGAAGTACATGTCATTGTATGACTGAACGTCGAAAATGTTTATCAGTTTCTTGCCCTTGTAACTTCCTTGTCGTTTCCGAAGTATTAATGAGTTATGAGTATTCGTGTACTCATGTATGAGCGACAGACATGCCTTATAGATACTTCTCCAGCTTCTGCTAACGAGAGCTGGTATTGTGTACACCACCTCGCGGTGGAATTGGATCACACGAGTACCCTGTGTCCATTGGCAACTCGTGAGTGTAAGCCGATGTGATTTTACTTTCCTTCCTTACGCCGCTAAACTTTGGAACTCTTTGCCTGCACCCTGGCCATGTCTTTCATGATAGCCATGACCCGACCTTTGAATATATATATATATTTTTTTTTACATTATCTTTATTCATCTGTTACTTCTTCATCTCTTTCGCACCCTCCCGAGACCTAGTTTTAGGCCTGGCGTCCACGACGAAGTTTGTCCACGACCGGAGCCATCGACGTATAAAGGAGAAATGAATATTCATGGTGTAGGCAGAGTGACCGCCGGAGCTGTGAGCGTATCTCCCAGCCAGTCTCCGGCCGCTCGAGGTCGTCCACGCAGCAATTCGCCCTTTCACTCGCTTCGGCTCCAGCATCGCCTCTCGCCCCTCGGGTCTCTTGAATTCTTATATCAAGGCTTCCAATTTTTTTTTTGCTCCACTTGAAACCACTCACCCTCCTCTCTTCCTACTCGCACACGCTTCTCACCATTGACCAACAATACGAAGTGACTGCTTCTCATAGCTTTTGTCCCACTTTCCATTACTCTCCTCATTAGGTCGTTCTAGGTTACTGAAGAGCACTGGTGACAGTGCATCCCCTTGTCTAACTGCACCCACTGTTCTGAGCCTAACTCTGCGATCCACATTTGTTGTGACGAAGCCTCCCCCCCCCCCCCCCCCCCCACACACACACACACACACCAACCTCAGCTGTTAAACTATTGTCAGCGGTACTCATAACATAATACAACGCCTCTCTTCATGTTTTGTCTCTCCACATTGTCGTATGCTTTTACTAGCTTTGATATATACGATATATATATATATATATATATATATATATATATATATATATATATATATATATATATATATATATGTGTGTGTGTGTGTGTGTGTGTGTGTGTGTGACGTTAAAAGTATGAATAACTATTTATGTAAGTGGTTGTACGTGTGAATGGTGGTTGTGTTACTGTGTATGTGTATATATAGTATGAATCCCCCCCAGCAGTGATAGATACGTATGACTGACCCAGTTATCACTGACACCGTGTATGAATGATCATACAGAGATGAGGAGAAGGGTTGCAGGTAGAATGAAGTAGTTTGAGCGTCTTTGTGTGTAAATAGTATGGGCGGTTATTTTCTTGCGGTGGACCTATGCTGCTGGGGTGAACAGCTGGGGAGCTATCCTTAAAAGGGGGAGGCAAGGGAGGGTCATGACTAAGAACATAGGGGTTGAGCTCCAAGGCCGGGGTGAAAGGTTTTTATATATATCCCTTCCTTCTGTAAATATTTGATTTGGCCATGACAGTCCCGTTTTCTGTTACATCTGGGCAGACGCTCCGCCCGAGGGGGTGACTGAAGCAAGAAAAGGAAGCCCTGTGACCCAGGAGTATAACGAAATATTATTACTGATCGTCGATGAACAGTGTAGTGCCTAGGTTAACCCCGAGGATTTGTAACCCCCCATAGTATTCCTCTACTTTCCTAAACCTTCTAAAGTTCCCCATAGCCCTAAGAACCCTCCAACAAACTCCTCCAAATTCTTCGATTCCTAAAACCCCCACCCTCTTGTCATAAATCAAAGAATTACCTTACGTATACCTCACGATGGTTTGGGAGGTCTTCTACCCCCACAGCTGGGTCTGGGACCTTCCCTTACCTTACGTATACCTCACGATGGTTTGGGAGGTCTTCTACCCCCACAGCTGGGTCTGGGACCTTCCCTTACCTTACGTATACCTCACGATGGTTTGGGAGGTCTTCTACCCCCACAGCTGGGTCTGGGACCTTCCCTTACCTTACGTATACCTCACGATGGTTTGGGAGGTCTTCTACCCCCACAGCTGGGTCTGGGACCTTCCCTTACCTTACGTATACCTCACGATGGTTTGGGAGGTCTTCTACCCCCACAGCTGGGTCTGGGACCTTCCCTTACCTTACGTATACCTCACGATGGTTTGGGAGGTCTTCTACCCCCACAGCTGGTCTGGGACCTTCCCTTACCTTACGTATACCTCACGATGGTTTGGGAGGTCTTCTACCCCCACAGCTGGTCTGGGACCTTCCCTTACCTTACGTATACCTCACGATGGTTTGGGAGGTCTTCTACCCCCACAGCTGGTCTGGGACCTTCCCTTACCTTACGTATACCTCACGATGGTTTGGGAGGTCTTCTACCCCCACAGCTGGGTCTGGGACCTTCCCTTACCTTACGTATACCTCACGATGGTTTGGGAGGTCTTCTACCCCCACAGCTGGTCTGGGACCTTCCCTTACCTTACGTATACCTCACGATGGTTTGGGAGGTCTTCTACCCCCACAGCTGGGTCTGGGACCTTCCCTTACCTTACGTATACCTCACGATGGTTTGGGAGGTCTTCTACCCCCACAGCTGGGTCTGGGACCTTCCCTTACCTTACGTATACCTCACGATGGTTTGGGAGGTCTTCTACCCCCACAGCTGGGTCTGGGACCTTCCCTTACCTTACGTATACCTCACGATGGTTTGGGAGGTCTTCTACCCCCACAGCTGGTCTGGGACCTTCCCTTACCTTACGTATACCTCACGATGGTTTGGGAGGTCTTCTACCCCCACAGCTGGGTCTGGGACCTTCCCTTACCTTACGTATACCTCACGATGGTTTGGGAGGTCTTCTACCCCCACAGCTGGGTCTGGGACCTTCCCTTACCTTACGTATACCTCACGATGGTTTGGGAGGTCTTCTACCCCCACAGCTGGGTCTGGGACCTTCCCTTACCTTACGTATACCTCACGATGGTTTGGGAGGTCTTCTACCCCCACAGCTGGGTCTGGGACCTTCCCTTACCTTACGTATACCTCACGATGGTTTGGGAGGTCTTCTACCCCCACAGCTGGGTCTGGGACCTTCCCTTACCTTACGTATACCTCACGATGGTTTGGGAGGTCTTCTACCCCCACAGCTGGTCTGGGACCTTCCCTTACCTTACGTATACCTCACGATGGTTTGGGAGGTCTTCTACCCCCACAGCTGGGTCTGGGACCTTCCCTTACCTTACGTATACCTCACGATGGTTTGGGAGGTCTTCTACCCCCACAGCTGGGTCTGGGACCTTCCCTTACCTTACGTATACCTCACGATGGTTTGGGAGGTCTTCTACCCCCACAGCTGGGTCTGGGACCTTCCCTTACCTTACGTATACCTCACGATGGTTTGGGAGGTCTTCTACCCCCACAGCTGGTCTGGGACCTTCCCTTACCTTACGTATACCTCACGATGGTTTGGGAGGTCTTCTACCCCCACAGCTGGGTCTGGGACCTTCCCTTACCTTACGTATACCTCACGATGGTTTGGGAGGTCTTCTACCCCCACAGCTGGTCTGGGACCTTCCCTTACCTTACGTATACCTCACGATGGTTTGGGAGGTCTTCTACCCCCACAGCTGGGTCTGGGACCTTCCCTTACCTTACGTATACCTCACGATGGTTTGGGAGGTCTTCTACCCCCACAGCTGGGTCTGGGACCTTCCCTTACCTTACGTATACCTCACGATGGTTTGGGAGGTCTTCTACCCCCACAGCTGGGTCTGGGACCTTCCCTTACCTTACGTATACCTCACGATGGTTTGGGAGGTCTTCTACCCCCACAGCTGGGTCTGGGACCTTCCCTTACCTTACGTATACCTCACGATGGTTTGGGAGGTCTTCTACCCCCACAGCTGGTCTGGGACCTTCCCTTACCTTACGTATACCTCACGATGGTTTGGGAGGTCTTCTACCCCCACAGCTGGGTCTGGGACCTTCCCTTACCTTACGTATACCTCACGATGGTTTGGGAGGTCTTCTACCCCCACAGCTGGGTCTGGGACCTTCCCTTACCTTACGTATACCTCACGATGGTTTGGGAGGTCTTCTACCCCCACAGCTGGTCTGGGACCTTCCCTTACCTTACGTATACCTCACGATGGTTTGGGAGGTCTTCTACCCCCACAGCTGGGTCTGGGACCTTCCCTTACCTTACGTATACCTCACGATGGTTTGGGAGGTCTTCTACCCCCACAGCTGGGTCTGGGACCTTCCCTTACCTTACGTATACCTCACGATGGTTTGGGAGGTCTTCTACCCCCACAGCTGGGTCTGGGACCTTCCCTTACCTTACGTATACCTCACGATGGTTTGGGAGGTCTTCTACCCCCACAGCTGGGTCTGGGACCTTCCCTTACCTTACGTATACCTCACGATGGTTTGGGAGGTCTTCTACCCCCACAGCTGGGTCTGGGACCTTCCCTTACCTTACGTATACCTCACGATGGTTTGGGAGGTCTTCTACCCCCACAGCTGGGTCTGGGACCTTCCCTTACCTTACGTATACCTCACGATGGTTTGGGAGGTCTTCTACCCCCACAGCTGGGTCTGGGACCTTCCCTTACCTTACGTATACCTCACGATGGTTTGGGAGGTCTTCTACCCCCACAGCTGGTCTGGGACCTTCCCTTACCTTACGTATACCTCACGATGGTTTGGGAGGTCTTCTACCCCCACAGCTGGGTCTGGGACCTTCCCTTACCTTACGTATACCTCACGATGGTTTGGGAGGTCTTCTACCCCCACAGCTGGGTCTGGGACCTTCCCTTACCTTACGTATACCTCACGATGGTTTGGGAGGTCTTCTACCCCCACAGCTGGTCTGGGACCTTCCCTTACCTTACGTATACCTCACGATGGTTTGGGAGGTCTTCTACCCCCACAGCTGGGTCTGGGACCTTCCCTTACCTTACGTATACCTCACGATGGTTTGGGAGGTCTTCTACCCCCACAGCTGGGTCTGGGACCTTCCCTTACCTTACGTATACCTCACGATGGTTTGGGAGGTCTTCTACCCCCACAGCTGGGTCTGGGACCTTCCCTTACCTTACGTATACCTCACGATGGTTTGGGAGGTCTTCTACCCCCACAGCTGGGTCTGGGACCTTCCCTTACCTTACGTATACCTCACGATGGTTTGGGAGGTCTTCTACCCCCACAGCTGGGTCTGGGACCTTCCCTTACCTTACGTATACCTCACGATGGTTTGGGAGGTCTTCTACCCCCACAGCTGGGTCTGGGACCTTCCCTTACCTTACGTATACCTCACGATGGTTTGGGAGGTCTTCTACCCCCACAGCTGGGTCTGGGACCTTCCCTTACCTTACGTATACCTCACGATGGTTTGGGAGGTCTTCTACCCCCACAGCTGGGTCTGGGACCTTCCCTTACCTTACGTATACCTCACGATGGTTTGGGAGGTCTTCTACCCCCACAGCTGGGTCTGGGACCTTCCCTTACCTTACGTATACCTCACGATGGTTTGGGAGGTCTTCTACCCCCACAGCTGGGTCTGGGACCTTCCCTTACCTTACGTATACCTCACGATGGTTTGGGAGGTCTTCTACCCCCACAGCTGGTCTGGGACCTTCCCTTACCTTACGTATACCTCACGATGGTTTGGGAGGTCTTCTACCCCCACAGCTGGGTCTGGGACCTTCCCTTACCTTACGTATACCTCACGATGGTTTGGGAGGTCTTCTACCCCCACAGCTGGTCTGGGACCTTCCCTTACCTTACGTATACCTCACGATGGTTTGGGAGGTCTTCTACCCCCACAGCTGGGTCTGGGACCTTCCCTTACCTTACGTATACCTCACGATGGTTTGGGAGGTCTTCTACCCCCACAGCTGGTCTGGGACCTTCCCTTACCTTACGTATACCTCACGATGGTTTGGGAGGTCTTCTACCCCCACAGCTGGGTCTGGGACCTTCCCTTACCTTACGTATACCTCACGATGGTTTGGGAGGTCTTCTACCCCCACAGCTGGGTCTGGGACCTTCCCTTACCTTACGTATACCTCACGATGGTTTGGGAGGTCTTCTACCCCCACAGCTGGGTCTGGGACCTTCCCTTACCTTACGTATACCTCACGATGGTTTGGGAGGTCTTCTACCCCCACAGCTGGGTCTGGGACCTTCCCTTACCTTACGTATACCTCACGATGGTTTGGGAGGTCTTCTACCCCCACAGCTGGGTCTGGGACCTTCCCTTACCTTACGTATACCTCACGATGGTTTGGGAGGTCTTCTACCCCCACAGCTGGGTCTGGGACCTTCCCTTACCTTACGTATACCTCACGATGGTTTGGGAGGTCTTCTACCCCCACAGCTGGTCTGGGACCTTCCCTTACCTTACGTATACCTCACGATGGTTTGGGAGGTCTTCTACCCCCACAGCTGGGTCTGGGACCTTCCCTTACCTTACGTATACCTCACGATGGTTTGGGAGGTCTTCTACCCCCACAGCTGGGTCTGGGACCTTCCCTTACCTTACGTATACCTCACGATGGTTTGGGAGGTCTTCTACCCCCACAGCTGGGTCTGGGACCTTCCCTTACCTTACGTATACCTCACGATGGTTTGGGAGGTCTTCTACCCCCACAGCTGGGTCTGGGACCTTCCCTTACCTTACGTATACCTCACGATGGTTTGGGAGGTCTTCTACCCCCACAGCTGGGTCTGGGACCTTCCCTTACCTTACGTATACCTCACGATGGTTTGGGAGGTCTTCTACCCCCACAGCTGGGTCTGGGACCTTCCCTTACCTTACGTATACCTCACGATGGTTTGGGAGGTCTTCTACCCCCACAGCTGGGTCTGGGACCTTCCCTTACCTTACGTATACCTCACGATGGTTTGGGAGGTCTTCTACCCCCACAGCTGGTCTGGGACCTTCCCTTACCTTACGTATACCTCACGATGGTTTGGGAGGTCTTCTACCCCCACAGCTGGGTCTGGGACCTTCCCTTACCTTACGTATACCTCACGATGGTTTGGGAGGTCTTCTACCCCCACAGCTGGGTCTGGGACCTTCCCTTACCTTACGTATACCTCACGATGGTTTGGGAGGTCTTCTACCCCCACAGCTGGGTCTGGGACCTTCCCTTACCTTACGTATACCTCACGATGGTTTGGGAGGTCTTCTACCCCCACAGCTGGGTCTGGGACCTTCCCTTACCTTACGTATACCTCACGATGGTTTGGGAGGTCTTCTACCCCCACAGCTGGGTCTGGGACCTTCCCTTACCTTACGTATACCTCACGATGGTTTGGGAGGTCTTCTACCCCCACAGCTGGGTCTGGGACCTTCCCTTACCTTACGTATACCTCACGATGGTTTGGGAGGTCTTCTACCCCCACAGCTGGGTCTGGGACCTTCCCTTACCTTACGTATACCTCACGATGGTTTGGGAGGTCTTCTACCCCCACAGCTGGGTCTGGGACCTTCCCTTACCTTACGTATACCTCACGATGGTTTGGGAGGTCTTCTACCCCCACAGCTGGTCTGGGACCTTCCCTTACCTTACGTATACCTCACGATGGTTTGGGAGGTCTTCTACCCCCACAGCTGGTCTGGGACCTTCCCTTACCTTACGTATACCTCACGATGGTTTGGGAGGTCTTCTACCCCCACAGCTGGTCTGGGACCTTCCCTTACCTTACGTATACCTCACGATGGTTTGGGAGGTCTTCTACCCCCACAGCTGGGTCTGGGACCTTCCCTTACCTTACGTATACCTCACGATGGTTTGGGAGGTCTTCTACCCCCACAGCTGGGTCTGGGACCTTCCCTTACCTTACGTATACCTCACGATGGTTTGGGAGGTCTTCTACCCCCACAGCTGGGTCTGGGACCTTCCCTTACCTTACGTATACCTCACGATGGTTTGGGAGGTCTTCTACCCCCACAGCTGGGTCTGGGACCTTCCCTTACCTTACGTATACCTCACGATGGTTTGGGAGGTCTTCTACCCCCACAGCTGGGTCTGGGACCTTCCCTTACCTTACGTATACCTCACGATGGTTTGGGAGGTCTTCTACCCCCACAGCTGGGTCTGGGACCTTCCCTTACCTTACGTATACCTCACGATGGTTTGGGAGGTCTTCTACCCCCACAGCTGGGTCTGGGACCTTCCCTTACCTTACGTATACCTCACGATGGTTTGGGAGGTCTTCTACCCCCACAGCTGGGTCTGGGACCTTCCCTTACCTTACGTATACCTCACGATGGTTTGGGAGGTCTTCTACCCCCACAGCTGGGTCTGGGGCCTTACGTATACCTGACGATGGTTTGGAAGGTCTTCAACCCCCACAGCTGGGTCTTGGGCCTTACGTACACCTGACGATGGTCTGGGAGGTCTTCAACCCCACAGCTGGGTCTGGGACCTTCCCTTACCTTACGCATACCTCACGATGGTTTGGGAGGTCTTCTACCCCCACAGCTGGGTCTGGGACCTTCCCTTACCTTACGTATACCTCACGATGGTTTGGGAGGTCTTCTACCCCCACAGCTGGTCTGGGACCTTCCCTTACCTTACGCATACCTCACGATGGTTTGGGAGGTCTTCTACCCCCACAGCTGGGTCTGGGACCTTCCCTTACCTTACGTATACCTCACGATGGTTTGGGAGGTCTTCTACCCCCACAGCTGGGTCTGGGACCTTCCCTTACCTTACGTATACCTCACGATGGTTTGGGAGGTCTTCTACCCCCCACAGCTGGTCTGCGACCTTCCCTTACCTTACGTATACCTCACGATGGTTTGGGAGGTCTTCTACCCCCCACAGCTGGGTCTGGGACCTTACCTTACCGTACGTATACCTCACGATGGTTTGGGAGGTCTTCTACCCCCACAGCTGGGTCTGGGACCTTCCCTTACCTTACGTATACCTCACGATGGTTTGGGAGGTCTTCTACCCCCACAGCTGGGTCTGGGACCTTCCCTTACCTTACGTATACCTCACGATGGTTTGGGAGGTCTTCTACCCCCACAGCTAGGTCTGGGACCTTACCTTACCTTACGTATACCTCACGATGGTTTGGGAGGTCTTCTACCCCCACAGCTGGGTCTGGGACCTTCCCTTACCTTACGTATACCTCACGATGGTTTGGGAGGTCTTCTACCCCCACAGCTGGGTCTCCGACCAAGCATCTGTGTTGGTCATTTGCCCTCGTAATCACCACACACCATTTTGCCTGGTGCTCCTCGTATGTAGTTACCGGTCTAAGCCTCTCTCAAAATTTCTCCAACAAGCGGCTCATAATGTTCGTAATGGCTGCTGGCAATCTATGAAAGCAATTTTAGCTCCGGGACTTGTGTACGCTGTTAATCTCTTACACACACAGAACAACTTTTAGATCTCAGTAGAAAATATGACACGCTCTCCTTGTTATTTATTATTTTAAGGCGGATTGGAAACCATGTTTTCCAGGATTTGACAGCTTTCGATATTACGATTTCTCTTTCCCCCACACCTCCCCACCCCACGCCCCAGGGGGGCAGACTGACAGTTACCTGGGCCCTCTGGCCAACTGGGGCTCTGGACCTCCCCCCCCCCTAGCTGTAGTCATTTCCCGTACGCTGCTGAGTCAGTCGCCACCTCCCCCTCACCCTCCATGTAGGGCCCATTGTCGAATGTTACTGGGTTGCGTCAGAGTGCAGACTGCCTCTCCAGAGGATGTTTAGCGCCCCCTGTTGATAATGTCTTCGCATCTCTGTTCGTAAGTGTAAGGGACGGTGGAGGTTTTGGCGAGACAGCAGCATTGCACGGCCTCCTTCGTGAGTCTCCGTCTCCGTGACTCTCCTTCGTGAGTCTCCGTCTTCGTGACTCTCCTTCGTGAGTCTCCGTCTCCGTGACTCTCCTTCGTGAGTCTCCGTCTTCGTGAGTCTCCATCCTTCTTGAGTCTACATCTTCGTGAGTCTCCTCCGTCACGCGTCGTGTCGAACCCCAGCTTGGATTCTTCCCTCCACCTCATCGCCGCGTCCGACCAGTGGATGTGGGAGCTGGTCATGACCCCTCGGTTCGCACGCGGGTCGGGGTGCGCCAGGCGGACGCCCCTTGCGGTAGAATCCCCTCGAAACAGACTTCTTTTATGGTACGGGGCCAAGACGGGTCGCCCACGCCCTTCCCCCTCCCCACTCTCCCTCCTGCAGTATCAACGCCGACGTCGTCGCTGCCTCCCTCCTGCTCTTCCCGTGGGCGAGGAATGGGGCATCCCAAAGCAGGCAGACAGTAGAAGTGACTCTCTCTCTCTCTCTCTCTCTCTCTCTCTCACTCTCTCTCTCTCTCTCTCTCTCTCTCTCTCTCCATCCTTGTGGAAACAGATTACTTGGAAAGAGGCGGAACTCGATGGATTCCGCCTTAAAAACTGAGCCGTGGAAATTACATCGAAAGCATATTCAATTTTTCCCCCCCAGCCTTGGGAGAAAAAGAAATGTCTGACCATTTTATCTTTTCTGCACTGTTTTCTGTCGAAGGCCTCTCTCTCTCTCTCTCTCTCTCTCTCTCTCTCTCTCTCTCTCTCTCTCTCTCTCTCTCTCTCTCTCTCTCTCTCTCTCTCTCTCCGCTTTTATGGCCGACCCCCCCGTGTTTCTTCCTACGCCCTGGTTTTCTGGTCTGGTTTTCAGGTCACCACCTCTCCTTTGGAATCAAGGGGTTGAGTCTTGCGCCCCGTGTGATTTCCAGCATCGTACGTCTTCCTGATGATTATACAGACTCCTACAGACCTGGTGATAAGGTTTCCATCTCTGGCAGGCTGCGAGCGTTTTCCCTCCTGCTCAAAATCCAGGAGAGAATGTGTCTGATCTCATGGGTAGTTTTGGAGGCCACACCACGTATGGTCTTCCCACACCGGGTATGGTCCTCAGGTGTGGAGGAATAGCCCTTCCTGGCTCAGGCGTGTGGGCCACAGAAATGAAGATGTGGTCCCAGGCTGGCGTGGACAAATGGTCCCAAGACGCTGGGATGTGGTCCCTGGCGTGGACAGACGGTCCAAGACGCTGGAATGTGGTCCCTGGCGTGGACAGATGGTCCCAAGACGCTGGGATGTGGTCCCTAGCATGGACAAATGGTCCCAAGACGCTGGGATGTGGTCCCTGGCGTGGACAAATGGTCCCAAGACGCTTGGATGTGGTCCCTGGCGTGGACAAATGGTCCCAAGACGCGGGGATGTGGTCCCTGGCGTGGACAAATGGTCCCAAGACGCTGGGATGTGGTCCCTGGCGTGGACAAATGGTCCCAAGACGCGGGGATGTGGTCCCTGGCGTGGACAAATGGTCCCAAGACGCTGGGATGTGGTCCCTGGCTTTTGTTTCTTGGCTTTACATGGTCATTGCGGGTGAAGGTGTAGTCCCCCAGGTTTACCTCGCTGGGTCCTGGCTCAGATATGTTGTCTTTCGTCGAGGGATGTATATAAAGTGGTTCTTAGGATTGAGTTCTCTGTGTCTGGCTGTGGGGTATAGCTGCTTCTGTGGTGTGGTTCTCCGTGTGTGGCTGTGGGGTATAGCTGCTTCTGTGGTGTGGTTCTTTGTGTCTGGCTGTGGGATATAGCTGCTTCTGTGGTGTGGTTCTCCGTGTGTGGATGTGGGGTATAGCCGCTTCTGTGTTGTGGTTCTCCGTGTCTGGCTGTGGGGTATAGCTGCTTCTGTGGTGTGGTTCTCCGTGTCTGGCTGTGGGGTATGGCTGCTTCTGTGGTGTGGTTCTCCGTGTCTGGATGTAGGGTATAGCTGCTTCTGTGGTGTGGTTCTCCGTGTTTGACTGTAGGGTATAGCTGCTTCTCAGTTATGGTTCTTGACATACTAGATTGATCTCGGCCTTCAAGTTGTTGTTCTTGTGAGTAGCGCGGTGCCAAAGCGTTTAGACTTGGTCTCTGATGCAGCGATTACGGACCCTGGCGTGCAGACGTACCGCTCGGTTGGGACGTATTGCCTCATGCTTTTCAGGTACGTTCGCCGGTTTCGCAGGGTCGTCCGTGGCTAAGAAATGTGTGGAGATACGATCTCTGGCTTTGGATGAAGGTCTTCCCGGGCTTCGAAGCCAGGTACTGGCTTGACGTGACGTCCTGGGTGTAGTCTTGTGTCCTTGGTGTCTGGGGTGGTGGTGTGGCCTCTGGTCGTCGGCCGTTTGTCCTTCACACGTTTCTCCTCTTTTCCTTAGTGTGTGTGTGTGTGTGTGTGTGTGTGTGTGTGTGTGTGTGTCTGTGTCTGTGTGTGTACACCACGCCCTGAGAGCTGTTGGGCTTTGTTGTGTGTTTGCTCACTTCCCTGGCTAGGCTAAAGCTACGGTAGAAGGCGGCGTTGACGATGTCACTATTCTGGAGCTCCTGCTGGGGTAGTCCATGGGAGAGATGAAGTACAACTGGGAGAGGCGGATTCCTGCTGGAGGAGGCTGTGAGATACGAGCTCCGCTGGGGGAAGCCATGGAAGTTTGAAACACTACCAGAATGGTGAAAAGTTAGATAGGAGTCGCATGGTATGCTGCTCCTGACGGGGGAGGAGCTTCAAAGGGTTCCTGGAGCTGGGAGTCACATGGCCAAGACTTGAAGCACAAATAAGCGCGTCGTTGATGACTCTGGGTTAAGTTGGCAGCTTGACTGACGTCTCCCTTGAGGCATGGGTATCTCTGAGGAGCCAGGCCGGTCCGCGCTGTGGAAGGAACTAAGATGGTCCCAGTTGATGACGATGGTCCTAATGGAAATCATAAAGACGTCACCACAGAAGGGGGAAGCCAGAGGAGGCGGGCGGTGTTACCGTTAACACGTCGAAGGTTAGCGTGGCTGATCCTGACTGCCAACCACGGTACGTAGTTTGCCTTAGTCATTGCGGGGTTAATTGTCAGTTGCAGCAGCGGTCCAGGTGTCGTCCGCGTGGAGTGTGAATTCCAACGCAGTGAGAGAGAGAGAGAGAGAGAGAGAGAGAGAGAGAGAGAGAGAGAGAGAGAGAGAGAGAGGGGCTGGTAGTGTGTGTGTGTGGACTAGGAACAAGTGAGAGAGAGGTGTGTGGTTCGAACCCCGTAAGAGTAGGGGGTTTACGGAGATGCTACCCACTTGGCCTTGGCGAGGCAGCGTGGTCCTCGGGTATGGAAGTGTGTGGTCTCTGCTTCAAGAGTGGAACCAAAAGCCGCTGACACCGTGTGATATCAAAAATACCCCATACGATTCAGTCCTCCTTGAAGCGTAAAGCATAGAGAAGGTTGGAGCATCGGAAACATTCTGTATAACAGCACCTCCTCCCCGAGACTCATGGCTCTTAAGATATACATGTGTATTGGACAGTTATGCTTCCCAGGGCTTCTGAATTAGGTAAGAGAGCGAGATTGACCAGTATGGACGGAGATAACCAGTATGGACTGCATCAGCAGTCTGTCAGTATCAGCAAAGCTGGGCATGACATATCTAGACCATAATAATATATTGTGAGAATACGTAAAGAAAAAAAAAATATCTTGAACTATAGAAAGTGATCAGTTTTTTTTTTATTGGATTTTGGCTATGATTGGACGGCCAAATAATAAATAACCTTGTCGTTCGAGAGGCCTAAAACCCAGATGATCAACCGTATGAGAGCGACGCTAACACGGATTTTGAAGGTCGGGCCGCGGTTGCCGACAGCAAAATATTTTGCTTAAATATAATTGTGTTTTTGTGTCCTGCAGCACCAAGGGAAAATACATATAAGACTCGCGAAGAGTCGTATATCTGTTGACCCCGGGCCTAATAAAGCAACTATCGCCCCCAAAACAAATATTTTGGTCGAAATCTGTAAACTTCGAGAGGGAGGGAGGCAGGCGCCATGATGGACGATACACTGATGCATTTCAAAGCCTGCTATTCCCTCCCGACTACAACAGTGTCGCGGTGAGCTAAAATCTGGGTATTTTTTTTTTTATGATTCTTTTTAGAGGGCGAGTGAAATTATCGAGGTAGAAAATGTACAAAGAACATATACATTTCCCTCAATGACTCAATCAGAAATTTATCGAATTATTGGGAACGTCTCAAATCACTCTCCTCCTCCTTCTCCTCCTCCTCCTCCCTCCCTAACGCTCTTGGTGCGCAGACGCACAAACATGAGTCTCGAGACGCGCAAACACGTTGACGAAGGTCATGTCCATAATATAGCATCAGAGAGATACTGCTCTGATGAACTGAACTGTGTGTGTGAGGTACAGCAGGCGCAAAGCATCCTTTGAAAAATTAAAGAGAAACAAAGGTCAGGTCAGGTATGTAGTTGGCGAGTATTATAACTTATGAAATTGATATGTAACATCATGTATGTGATTATTACGCGAAAGTGCACTTGGGAAATTATCGTGTTTCACTTCCACGTGGACTTACACACACACACACACACACACACACACACACACACACACACACACACATATATATATATATATATATATATATATATATATATATATATATATATATATATATATATATATTATCCCTGGGGATAGGGGATTAAGAATACTTCCCACGTATTCCCTGCGTGTCGCAGAAGGCGACTAAAAGGGGAGGGAGCGGGGGGCTGGAAATCCTCCCCTCTCGTTTTTTTTTTTTTAATTTTCCAAAAGAAGGAACAGAGGGGGCCAGGTGAGGATATTCCAAAAAAGGCCCAGTCCTCTGTTCTTAACGCTACCTCGCTAACGCGGGAAATGGCAAATAGTTTAAAAGAAAAAAAAAAAAAAAATATATATATATATATATATATATATATATATATATATATATATATATATATATATATATATATATATATATATATATATATATATCAACTGACATATTTCTTGTGTCTCCCCTGATGATGTGATTGTTACACGAAAGTGCACTTGGAAACATATATATATATATATATATATATATATATATATATATATATATATATATATAATATGTGTGTGATCAGCTGGGCTGTTGTGGTGACGCATATCTTATCTTACATATACTTTACGATGGGCTTGGGACCAAATTGCTTCGTTGCGGCCCTGATCAATCACGCTGGTGGAGTCAGCATCCCGTTATAGGCCACCTTAACCGTCGCATCCCTGCTGGTCTGGTACTTGTCAGAGAGGTTGTTTGAGGAGAACGAGACCAAACCAAACCCAGTCCTAGATCGAGCCGTGGGGAAGGAAACAAGCCCCACAACGAATTGTAAACTCTCCTCGAAGGTCTCTTCACGGTAGGAGCGATCTGTGTGTCTCGGGCATGGCTCCTGGACCCGGTCTTTGATGTCAGTTGTGAGCGACTGTTTGTGTGTGAGGGAGGGAGGGTAAAACTTGTGTTGTTTACGCTGGTGAAAACAAGGGTTGTGTTTCAGGAAGGCTTGTCTGTAAAAAGCGAGACGAGAATTGGCCTGTTGCGTAGGGCGTTACTCTACATTAATCAGGGGTTGACTATACGTTCCTGTATTGTGTATCTGACGATGTGTGGCTATCTAAGTATGTGTGTAAATATGAATGGCTAAATGTAATCGTTCTGTTCCCATTATTATCATGTTACCGCAGGCCCTCTCTTCCCATTTTTTATATCATATAACCACTGTACCTCTTCTTGAGACACCCTTGTAGCATCAAGACTGCGGTACACTCGGTAACAGGGGAAGGGTGGACTCCTGTGGAGTGAAGACTTCTCTTTGACGCGGTTTTACTCTGACGACGCAGATTCGCCTGAGGTGACTTTTCTTCATTCGTGGCGGAACCACAAGCGGGCGGAGTCCGGTGGTGACGCCTGTGTAATCGTACTTTACCTTCCCTTACCTTCCTGCCCCCCCAGGAGTCCGGTCTGTCTACTCCGAGGCTCCCGCAGCAGGACCAAAGGTCAAGGAGCGTGGTGATGTTGTGTATATATCAGTTAAGTGAGCGGAGGACGATTTAGGAGTGTGTTCGGTGTGTCTTCAGCATGAAGATTGCATCCCAGGCCGTGTTGGGGTCTTGTGTAGTGTTGAACCTCTGTGTTCCTTGTGTTGTAGAGTTGGTCGTTGTACAGAACGTGGAGGAGAAGGCGTAACTCGCATATGTCTGGGGAGTGTGCGTTTCATATGCGTGTATAACTGGTGGAATGCTGTTTAAGATTGAGTTAGGAGAACCGAATATATATATATATATATATATATATATATATATATATATATATATATATATATATATATATATATATATACATATATATAAGGATAGAAGTGACTCCTGGCCCGTTGACCATTTCCCACACCAAGAACACACGAAGAGACGCCATTCATTTGCTCACATCCACATTCTAGCTGTAATGTATGGTGCACCAGAACCACTCCTTATCTAAAGCCAAGCCCCTTAGGCTTTTTCGTTGCCTTCCATGACCACTTCATATTCACTGGTTTATCCCAATTACAGCACGTCGCCCCTCTTGTATCACATTACTCCAGATCCCTCTATCCCTTGCAGGCTTCACATCCTCTTGCACGTAACTTCGCAAAATCTCTCACTCCATTCCTCAGTCTCGTCCTTGGCCTAACCCTATCATCGTTTGCCTCTACTGCTGCTGACGCATACATCCTCATAGTCCAACTCCCCTCACTCATCCTGTCCATATCTCCAGCCCATATCAGCGCACACACACACACGCTCACTATATATATAAATATGAGTGTGTGTGTGTGTAGAGATGGTGGGTTTTACCTATTGGGCCTGGGACGTGGGCAGGGCGTATATATGGGCGTGGGAAGCGGGCGTGGTTTTGAAACATTGTTGGTGATGGAGGGCGCTGGGCTCTCTCATCTTCCCCCCCAGCGACACTGGCTTACAACATTTTCCTCCCTGAATAATGGCTCGAGACCTGATCAGAATTATCTATATTGAATTTTGTTGCTCTTGTAGCACGTTTTCTTTCGAACATAATGCTTCGTTTTCTCTGTGTGTATGTGTGTTTGTCTCTACAGCCTCTTTGCACAATACTTTTCTCTGTGTAATGTTTTGTTTATTATCTTCGATATTATATTTTCCGTACAACTGAAGGTTTTATCTTAAGTATAATCTAAAAAGAGATATGAATATAATAATGATAAGAGTTCCACCGTTTATTGCTCTTATATATTATTGAATAGCCCCAATGTAGTCAATTTTCTTCAGTAAGTATTCGTTTTCGGTGATATTCTTATACTGTGTAACCTCCCACAGCGTGGGTCTTATGTCCAGGTATTATAACTGTATGAAATGTAACTACAGCGACTGTAATACGTACAGGATCAACGCATCACACTCTACATATTGTATGATATTGCAGTATACATTATATATATATATATATATATATATATATATATATATATATATATATATATATATATATATATATATATATATATATATATATATATATATATATGTGTGTGTGTGTGTGTGTGTGTGAAAACCCACAGACCAACCCGTCTCTTCATACAGTTAAAAAGAAATACGTTTCAACTGTATTTCCAAGCAAGTGAAATTAATCACACTAACGTCTTTTATATGTCCATTCGCTTCCCTCGTACGTGTACAGAATTCAGCCGAGAACAGGCTGGCGAGCAAGGGAAGGGGAGGGATGGGAAGGGGTCACCCACCCACATGTGGTACCTCTCCAATGATGAAGCCTTTACCATCACCTCCATAAATCCAGGTCACACGTTGGTCACCGGCCCCGCCACCTCCGTCATCATCATCAGGGTCCCGTTATGTCGTCGCCACTGCTGTCGCTAATTATCCCCCTCACTTCACGACCACTCTCATCGTCACCATCAACCACCAGTTCATCCCCCTCACCATCGTCATCATCATCATCGTCACCATCACCACTCCCGAGGGTCATCGCCTGCTGCGCCTTTCGAGTCTTTGCTGCCAAGAGTTCGTCTCCGCCCTCCCGCCAGGGCTCCTCCTCCCACGGTCTCCCCGACGCTGCCACCAGCAGCATCTCCTCACGCCCTCATCATCCCCACCAAAATCGGTGTTCACCGGCACCATCTCCACCGAAATCGGTTCTCATTGGCACCATCCCCACCACACGATCGGTTCAATTGGTACCTTCCCCACCAAAATCGGATTCCACATGCATCTTCCCCGCCAAAATCGGATTCCACATGCACCATCTACCACCATTATTGGTTCCCACCGGCACCATCCCCACCAAAACCCGATTCCACGTGCATTATCACCACCACAAAAAAAGTGAATCCCTTTTCAACCGCCATTATCACCACCATAGTATGTTCCTGTTGCTGTTACATCAACCAATTTCTGTTCCCGCCTCAGTGAACCTCAACCCATCGAAATCTGCTGCCGCCAGTATCAGTCACCAGGAGAAAGAAAAAAAAAAAAGAGGCGTTTTTGAGCCATGTGTCACCATCCACGTCCGCTGTTCCTGTCGTTGCTTTCTCCATCCGCACCAAGCGTGGTGCACCAAGTCCTGCCACCACACAACAACACTCAGCGACCGTAGGTCTGCGTGTGGCTGCTGCTGCTGCTGCTCTGTGTGTGTGTGTGTTTGTGTGTGTGTGTGTGTGAGAGAGAGAGAGAGAGAGAGAGAGAGAGAGAGAGAGAGAGAGAGAGAGAGAGAGGGAATAATCTCTGCACACACGTTTTTTTCCTCCCCCGACAGCATTATTTGCCAGCCTCGAAAGATACGCTGTTTGCACAAGACATCATTGTAGTTTAGAGAGAGAGAGAGAGAGAGAGAGAGAGAGAGAGAGAGAGAGAGAGAGAGAGAGAGAGAGAGAGAGAGAGCAAAGGTGCCTATAAGAGACTGTTGATTTTCACTCCTCGTCTCTTTTGCGAAGGGGTCGCAAAACCCAGCCTGTCGTCCTTGTCTGACTTTTGGAGACAGTTGCTCTGTTCGAGCTTCGCGAAGGCAAGTTTTATGCGATGCAGCTTCTCCCAAGTCTTGAGAGCACATCGCTTGATACCTGACGAAGGCGCTCACTGCTCGCAGTAACCTTGTCAGGCGAGGATGCCTCCTGCTGAGGAGGGATAGATTCTAACATCTTCCTCCCTCTCTCCCTCCCTCCCTCCCTCCTTCCCTTACCCGACGAGAGGGCGTAGCACCCGGTACTTGTGTTAGCCTCGTCGGTTACCGTCGACACAAGGGGGCGGGGAGGCGGTGGTCCTTGACCACCTCCACACCGTAATGAGGGGGCGTTTGATACCTGCAGTGGCTTCGTTTTGTTATCGACAACGCGAGGGGGGGGGGGACGGCTGGCGCGCACACAGACACACACACACACACACACACACACACACACACACACACACATGATTGGCAGGTTGGCTTCCCAGTCTACGCTCAGAAATCACTCCATCGCGGCGAGACAGAGTGGCAGTCATTACACATCATGTCGTCGGTCAAATCAAGAGTTGCACTCTCAGGGCGTCAAAGCCAAAACGTAAACAATCCCGGACTCGTAACTACCCCCCCAGCAGACGACCCTGTAGGCAGTAGAGGCATTGTGGATCGCTTGCGGGAGTAGACTTGAGCAGATCATCCGGCGAATGTCGACAGGCTTGTTGCACTCAATCGGCCAGACTGGATCAACCTGCCTGTGTGCGGGGAGGAGTGAGTACGTACGTAGCCCAGCGAGAGTCACGGCCTCAGACAGCCAGCCAGACATGATCAGCGAGGCGTCAGTGCTAAGCCAGCTGTGGTCGACCGAGTCTCCACGACCGAAAGACGTGAAGGTATACCTAAAGTAACCTAAAGTAACCTAAACCCATGAGTAAACTCCTTTAGAGCGAACACCAACGTGTGTGTGTGTGTGTGTGTGTGTGTGTGTGTGTGTGTGTGTGTGTGTGTGTAGAGGGTGGGGGAGGAGTGTAGACTCCCCGTGGTACGAATGCTGGGGGCGAGGATGATCCTCGGGACGTGTGGGACGAACTTTAGGAGGATGTTCATACAAGGCGAGGTGTGTGTGTGTGTGTGTGTGTGTGTGTGCTTCTCTTGTGGTGGGAGGAGGAGGGATAGGGGAAGGATGGTGTTCCTCCCCAACACCCCTTTCCTCTCTCTCCCCCCGAACCCCCTTACGATAGTGACCACGGGGGGGGGGGGGGGGGGTTAGGGAAGGGCGTGGGGGCGGGAGCTTGTATGGTTATAGAGAATACCATGGCGGCATCGAAAGGATCCCCCCACCCCTCCTCCTACAGTTGAGCAGCCAGCGGGACAAAGCATTACCCTGGGAGGCTGAATGGCCCGGGAGGGCGTCGAGCGCATAACAGATTTTGTGCTCATGGCCATCTGAGGACGTGCGAAGGTTCGTCTGAGGCAAGGGAGGAGGATAAGGGGGGAAAGTCCTTCCTTGAGTGAGGCACCGAGAGACTTGCTTACCTTACTGATGCATGAATGAGTAGCTGTAACCCAGGCAGCGCCCTTAGGATAGCGGGGGGTCGGTAGGGTAGTGGAGGCGAGACGCATCTGGTCATTTGCGTTACGAAGGGAGTACCTCAAACGCGGTTACGTGAGGTTTGGAGGGAGTGTGTGTGTGTGTAGCTGTAGTTACGACGAGTGGCGTGTAGGTGGTTGGAGGCGTGTGTACCGACACTGGGCAGTAGGAGGCGTGTGTACCGACACTCGAGGCAGTAGGAGGCGTGTGTACCCACGCTCTGGGGAGGAGAGGAGTTAGCCAGGGATAACGTCGGGCGATCCGGGACAGCGAGGAGCTTTCTGTAGGTGAAGCGGAACTCTTTATCGAACTGCGTGGTAAACCTTTTGGAGGTGTGAGGCGTGCAGAGCTGCCTGCAGGTCTGGGAAGATGCCCGGAAATAAGGCTAGATACCTTGAGGTGTAGGTAGGGAGAGATGTCCTAAGGCTTGAGAAACTACCTGAGGACGTACAGAGCCACACACATGTACGGGGAACTGGGTAGATTGTGGTGGGCTACAGGAAGATGCAGTGCGCTGCCTGGGTTATGAGAAGGTGTGTGTGATCTGTTACCCTGGACGTAAGGTGGAAGCTGCCCTGAAACTCGGAACCGTGAGGGGTTGTTACCGTGTGATCATGAGGCATGAGGAAGAGTTTAGAGGTTTATGATGTTGAGAAAGGGAGCCTGGGTGAGCATGTAGAGGGTGTACCAGACCAGCCAGGCTGTGCTGGCAGCGTGGGCCTGCGAGCGACGGCTTCCAACAGCCTGGTCGGCCAACGTCCCTTACTCAGCAGCCTCGACCCGGCCCGGGCTGTGGGAGTAGGAGACCCCCGCCAGGTGAACTCCAGTAGGAGGTGTGGAGAGGTGATACAAGTGAATGGGCATTTCGTAGGCGCGTGGGCTACATAGACATGTGAAAGGCTTGCTTGGGATGTGGAGGTGTATCTAGAGGCGACAAGTGTGGGTCCAGATGTTCTGGGGAAGCCGCTCCTGACGGTGCGGTAGAAGTTAGGATGGTGGTTTGGGGTGCTGCTAGGTAAGAGATGTGTGCGGTTAACTAGAGCTGGGTAGAAGCTGGGCTCTTGGGAATAGAGAGAGAGAGAGAGAGAGAGAGAGAGAGAGAGAGAGAGAGAGAGAGAGATGTAGTTAGATGTCTGAAGAAAAAAAGGAAGTGTAGGAAAATTTTTTTTAAAGGTTTAAGGACATGGCTGCCTGTATAAGGAGATACTCAAAGGTTTGAGGAACTGCTTGAAGGTGTGAAGAGCTGCTTATGGCTGTGAAGACTTGCTGGGGGGTAGGCAGAGCTGCTTTGAGAGGCAGAAGGCTGCTAAGAGGCGCGAGGATCGCTTGGAGGTGGAGATAACAACCTTGAAGAAGAACAGATACCTTGAAGGCATTGAAGGATGTGTCTACATACAAAAACAGACTGACGTGGGTTGCTAAGCGAAGCCACGGGATAAGAGCAGTTTCGAAGCGACAGGAGAAACTTAAACTGGAATTGTGAAAAAGTGGTGCGAAGAGTTGGTCTGGAGATGTGAAAAACTTGCTGGGGGTGTGTGTGAAGAGTTCTTAGGGGCAGTGAAGAGCTGCTCTGAAATGGAAGGAACTGTCTGGAGGAGGGAGAAGGTACCAGTTGTGAAGAGCTGATGTTTGGAGAACTTCATGACAGTGTAATAAGCCGGCCGATGGCAAGAAGAGGTATTTTGTAAGAGATTTGCTTCAGGTAAAGAGCTGGTTGGGTTGTTAAGAGCTGATTGTAGGGAGCGGAGAGCCGCCTCAGTTTATGAATAGGTGCCAAGTGAAGGGAACACCTTCATGCTGGTGTAAGGAAAAAAAAAGGTACGTGTTTGATGCGTTGAGCTGTTTAAAGGTATGAGAAACGTGGAAAGCTCTCTATGTATGTGAGAATCCGTCTTCCGTGGGTCATGAGTCTGCATGGGCGTGTTGCGAAAATGCTTGTACTATAAGAAGCTGTCTGAGGTGGGATTGGGGTATAAAATCCTGCGTGGGGGGGGGGGGGGGAGAGGAAAGGGGATGTTAAAGAGCTTCGTGAATCACTGACTGGAGGTGTGAAGAACTGGCCATCAGGTGTGAGGCGCAGGTCTGAGCGTAAACACGTGCCCGAAGGTGAGATGAATAGGTCGAAGGTGGGAGGAACCAAGGAGAGCTGTGGAACACTGTATTGCCACACGGCAAGCCGACTTAGGGCCGCAAGATGCGCTTGTGACATATGAACAAATGAAGATCTAGAGAGGTGAAAGTCGGTCTGAAAGTGTGAATAAAAGAAGAATGAATTATGGAAAGCAGGTTAGAGATACAAAAAGACTCGTCTTGGTATATAGAAAAACCGCTTGAACTGCAAAGGCCAATCTTGGAGTGCACAGCTATTTTCTGACGTGAAGAGCTACCTAAAGGCGCGTTGGAGGTGTTGCCCAAAGTGTTCCTCGTGGGCAGGATGAACGAACTCCATGGTGGCGTGAGAAGTCTGCACATCCAGTGAGAAAGGTTTGCCCGGAGGCAGTTAGAGGTGTTTCATTAGCTGGGAACCTGCCCGAAGGGTGGGAGGAGGTGTGAGGGAAACATGCAAGGTCTTCGGGAGAGGGGCTGCCCGAAGAGTCGCCTGGAGAGGAGGTCTTTAGGTTGCCTGGAAGTGCGAGTAGTTGCTGGAGGTGTGGAAACTTGCTTCGGCCGACAAGCTTCCCGTTGGTTCGAAGAGCTGCTCGCAGAATCGAAAACCTGCCTGATGAAGACTTGCCTTCAGGTGCCAAAGTGCTTTGGTGCAGGAACGAACAGGTGCCTCGTGTGAAGAGCTCCTTGGAGTACGGAAGAAATGCCTGCTGGTGTGGAGAGTTGCTTGCAGGTGTGGAAGTCTGCCTCCAGCTGTAAAGACCTGCATGCAGGTGTGGAGAGCTGCTTCCTGGTATGAAGAACTGTTTGCCAAGTATGGAGTGCTACTTGCAGATGTGGAGAGCTACCTTCAGGGGTGGAGGGCTGCCTGCAGGTGTAGGGAGCCTCCTACAGGTGCGGAGAGCTGTCTGCGAATATGGAGTGCTCCCTGCAGGTGTGAAAAACTACCTGCAAGTGTAGAAAGCTGCCTGCAGGTATGTAGAGGTGCCTTCAGGTGCGAAGAGCCGCAGGGACATATAGAGAGCTGACTGCAGGTGTGGAAAGCTGCCTACAGGTTACCTGCAAGTGTGAAGAGCTGCCTGCAGGTATGGAGAGCTGTCTGCAGATGTGGAGAGCTGGCTGTAGATATGAAGAGCTGGCTGTAGATGCAGGGAGATGGCTGCAGGTGTGGAGAGCTACCTGCACATGTGAAGAGCTGGCTGCGGGTGGCGAGCTGCCTCTAGATGCAGGGAGATGCCTGCAGGTATGGAGAGCTTCCTTCAGGTGTGTAGTGTTGCCTCCCGGTGTGGAAAGCCTGCCTTCGGTTGTGGTGATACGCCTGCAGCAACGAACAGTCGCTTAGAAATGTGAGGCATTACCTCTGGGTGTCGAGCGCCGCTTGCAGGAGGGGGGGCTCGGGCGTGCGCGCGAGGACGTTGTCTGCAGGAGTGAAGAACTGCTGCAGGTGTGACGGAGGAGGGGAGGCGGGGTGGGTGTGGGGTTCTACCTTGTGGTGTTTAGATCAGCCGCACCATGTGACAAGCTGGCTGGCTGGCTGGCTGGACGGTGACGTAAAAAAAAGAATGAAAAAAAAAGAAGCGGCCCAGGGATGTGGAGAGCCATGTGTGTGTGTGTGTGTGTGTGTGTGTGTGTGTGTGTGTGTGTGTGTGTGTGTG